>NC_056744.1:839354220-839386720 GCF_019279795.1 Protopterus annectens
ATAGCTTTACGGAATTTGGTCCTATATATTTACTTTATCACTTTACTTCACCTGTTATAATTTATTTTCCATTTTTTCATTAATGTATTCTTTATGACACCCTTCCCTTGTCATGTATTTTACTTCTAATCATTTTATCAGTTATATGTTCATATAGTCTTGTTTTTTCTTCCATGGTCTTCATGGTATTTCAACTTCTTTTTCTGAAATTCTACCATATACACCTCCAATTTTGTCTTTTATCATCAGATAGGCTACTGTGCCTTTCACTTTTCTTTTAACTTAATGTCATGTCTCTGTTTTACATGCAAGATTATATTATTTTTGCCAACAATCCAAAAACAAACTGCCAAATGGAGTAACCCCCACAAAACGTCTCCAAAGAAATGAATAATGAAAAATAGCCACAAAGGCATGAGCGGCTGTAAAATCCAAAATAAGGCCTTTACTGAGTGCAAAAAACACAAGCGCTTTCACATTTAAGCTTCATCAGGTGTACTCAAGCACTATTGAAACACATCTTTATACACCCAAGAACATCACATGATACACAGTCACATGACAATAAAATACAAAAATATATAAAAACATTTATTCAAATAAAACATATATAAAAGTCATCTACGTAAAGGTCTCATTTTAAGTCTAGGTCTCAAAGGGATACACTCATTCAACCCATGTCCTTCATTGCTCCTCAGTCTAGCAATCCAAATTGCCTCCAAATTCCCTGTTTTATTACATACATCACCAAACCTCAGACTCTCATAAATTAATCCAATCACCCTAAACCTAAAAACATGAGAAGTGTCTGTACTTAGGACATGCTTAGCTAATGCATTAGTCTTATTGCCCTTTCTGATGTTATATGAATGTTCCCTAATCCGGTCCTTGAGGTACCTATCTGTATTACCAACGTAGAACTTCACACAGATACAACAGCAAGCAAGATAAACCACATGTTGACTTTCACAAGTGGCAGAAACCCTAAAAAGGTAATCTCTGCCCTGATCAGGATGATGAAATACCTTATTGCTATCAATATACCCACACCAATTACATCGCCCACATGGTCTAGTACTACTATAGCCAATATCTGTCCTAGCCTCCTTAGGGTAACATAACCTCCTCTTAAGTGATTTGTCATTTCTAAAACTAAACCTAGGAACAGAATCGACAAATCTCGCAATTTCATTATCTGTCATCAGGACTTGCCAGTGCTTTTTAATAATATCAATATACTTACTTACATCCACAGTATACTTCAAAGAAATTTTCAAGTTAGTATAAGTGGATCTCATCATAACTTCACCAGAGGAATCTATCTTCCTAGAGAAGAACGGTTTAGCCTGCTTACCTCTCTTCTCTACCACATAATTACATGCTCTGTGAGACATCTTTCATTATATCCTCTGTCTTTTAAAAACATCAAGACCCTATTCAATTCAAAATCAAAATCTTCCTCTCTAACATTCAACCTAGATGCTCTCATTACTTGATTCGTAACAATGTTCTTAAATATATGCGGTGGATGTGCACTGCTGCGATGTAAGAGATGATTAACATGACAATCCTTCCTGTATTGCTTCGTGTACATCTTTCCTTCATGATCTCTAATCACAACTACATCTAAAAAATCCATACTCTCACCTGACATCCTATGTGTAAAATGCAAGAAAGGAGTAGTATTATTGACATAAATCATAAAATCAGAAAACTGTTCATTATTCCCTTCCCATAAATTAAAAACGTCATCCACAAATCTCCGATAAAATGAGATAAGATGACTGAAGGGACCTTTAAAGGTATACTCTTCTTCCCCACTGGCCATGACAGCATTGGCGTAGCTATTGGCACAAGAAGTGCCCATAGCTACGCCATTGCATTGTCTGTACACATGACCACCAAACAAAAATAGATTATGTTCTAACACCAATTCTAAAAGTCGAAGTAGCAAAATGATAGTATCAGCAGTGTACTGCATAAAATTCTTCAGAAACTCTTATACAGCTGCCAGCCCCGCTGTATTCGGAATCACTGTAAAGAGAGAGACTACATCAAGAGTGACGAAAAACGCCATAGAATCTTTATATGTAGAAAAGAAACCATATAAATCCTTCAAAAAATGCTGTGTCCTTAAGAACATGCTCTCTATTGTTCAAGGCTGGTCTCAGATGTTTTTCTATAAAAATAGAGATAGATTCCATGCACCAACCTCTACTAGAGACAATTGGTCTCATAGGCGGATTACTAATTGACTTATGGACCTTTGGTAGTCCCTGTAATATTAGTATGGTGGGCTTATCTACTATAAAATAATCCAGTAGCTTATCATCAATCAACTGCTCTTCTAATAAACCTTTCAAAACAACATGCACATCTGATATATGAGCAAAAATCTGTTCTGCATCCAATTCCTCATAAAAGGAACTATCACACAGACTGTCAAACATCTGAGCTTCATACCAACTTCTATCTAAAACCACTATCAGGCCACCTTTGTCTGCTGGTCTGATAGTAAGTCGACTATCATTCTCAAGCTCTTTCAGAGCACATTTTTCGTGTCGCAACAAATTAGAATATCTATCTCTCATAAAATCAGAACCATGGCCCACACATGTATCATAAATATCACGTATGCATAATTTCTCAAATGCATTAACAAGCATATGATTGTTCGCAATAAAAGAACTTGGTTTAGAAAAAACATTTTGAACTCTTTGAACACTATTGTTATTGTCTTTATATAATAACTTTAAAGTCAAATTTCTAGTAAAAGTTTTTATGTCCAAAATAACATCTGCATAACATGAATGACTAGTGGGAATAAATGAAAGTCCTTTTCCCAAAACAGCTAGCTGATGTCTATTCAATTCAACATTAGATAAATTCAAAACTAGTCCTTCTTGGTGTTGGAGAACGCTTTCTTTATACTTATCTGGTCCCCTGATGTATGGTCCCATTTCCTTTTCCCTCGCGTTAAACTTCTCCCTCTCGAGTGTTCTCGATTCGACTTGAAAGTATTCACTTTCATAGGTAAGGGGAACTCGATGTTGTGGCATCGTAAAAAATCACCAGAATTTATATCTTCTCCTGTATCAGATCTCTCTCGATGCACTTGCGCTGTTGTAACAGCCACTTTTCTCCTGGCTCCCAAGTCAACGGGACGTGTTTCAGAGTTCAAAACACCAACTTGTATGTTCTCATCCACAGTCTCTTCAATATGCACATCTTTCGGTACATCCACGCTCTGATGAGCGTTTATTACTACTTCCGCTGTCATCATGGTGTTCACTGCATCTGTGCCCCCATGCATACGCTCCTCTCTCGGCCAGGTGAAGATATGCCCGGTCTGAAAATCAGATCTGTCCCTTATAATCTTCCCTATCTTGACCTTCTGCAATTTATTCTCATATAAGGTAAGAGAATTAAGAATGTCCTCAATATAAAAATCAAGAACCTCCATCGAATAATTCTTACTTAACTCTGTGTACATGTTGTTAATCGAGTCAATAGAAGCAGTCATTTCCCTTTCTGCTGCTGAAATCAATAAGCATAAGTAACAAAACTAAGCTTGCAAATTAATCTTCTGTCATTCCTTAAGCAAAATATTATCCCGTTATGAAGCGAGGGCATCTTAAGAACACGTAACCCGAGGTATGATTTGTGTTCAGCTTGCTGAACAAATCATACCTCGAATTCGTGTTCTTAAGATACCCTGCTTCATAATATTTTGAGAATGGCAGAAGATTAATTTGAAGTTTGGGTTACTTGAGTTTATTGATTTCAGCAACAGGAAATGACTGCTTCTATTGACTCGATTAACAACATGTACACAGAAGTAGAATTATTCGATGGAGGTTCTTGATTTTATATTGAGGACATTCTTAATTCTCTTACCTTATATGAGAATAAATTGCAGAAGGTCAAGATAGGGAAGATTATAAGGACAGATCTGATTTTCGACCGGCATATCTTCACCTGGCGGCGAGCGTATGGGCACAGATGCAGTGAACACCATGACGACAGCGGAAGTAGTAATAAACACTCATCAGAGCGTGGATGTACCGAAAGATGTGCATATTGAAGAGACTGTGGATGAGAACATACAAGTTGGTGTTTTGAACTCTGAAACACGTCCCATTGACTTGGGAGCCAGGAGAAAAGTGGTTGTTACAACAGAGCAAGTGCATCGAGAGAGATCTGATACAGGAGAAGATATAAATTCTGGTGATTTTTTATGACGCCACAACATCGAGTTCCCCTTACCTATGAAAGTGAATACTTTCAAGTCGAATCGAGAACGCTCGAGAGGGAGAAGTTTAACGCGAGGGAAAAGGAAATGGGACCATACATCAGGGAACCAGATAAGTATAAAGAAAGCGTTCTCTTACACCAAGAAGGACTAGTTTTGAATTTATCTAATGTTGAATTGAATAGACATCAGCTAGCTGTTTTGGGAAAAGGACTTTCATTTATTCCCACTAGTCATTCATGTTATGCAGATGTTATTTTGGACATAAAAACTTTTACTAGAAATTTGACTTTAAAGTTATTATATAAAGATAATAATAATAGTGTTCAAAGAGTTCAAAATGTTTTTTCTAAACCAAATTCTTTTATTCCGAACAATCATATGCTTGTTATTGCATTTGAGAAATTATGCATACATGATATTTATGATACATGTGTGGGCCATGGTTCTGATTTTATGAGAGATAGATATTCTAATTTGTCATTACGAAAAAATGCTCTGAAAGAGCTTGAGAATGATAGTCGACTTACTATCAGACCAGCAGACAAAGGTTGCCTGATAGTGGTTTTAGATAGAAGTTGGTATGAAGCTCAGATGTTTGACAGTCTGTGTGATAGTTCCTTTTATGAGGAATTGGATGCAGAACAGATTTTTGCTCATATATCAGATGTGCATATTGTTTTGAAAGGTTTATTAGAAGAGCAGTTGATTGATGATAAGCTACTGGATTATTTTATAGTAGATAAGCCCACCATACCAATATTACAGGGACTACCAAAGGTCTATAAGTCAATTAGTAATCCGCCTATGAGACCAATTGTCTCTAGTAGAGGTTGGTGCACGGAATCTATCTCTATTTTTATAGAAAAACATCTGAGACCAGTCTTGAACAATAGAGAGCATGTTCTTAAGGACACAGCATTTTTTGAAGGATTTATATGGTTTCTTTTCTACATATAAAGATTCTATGGTGTTTTTCGTCACTCTTGATGTAGTCTCTCTCTTTACAGTGATTCCGAATACAGTGGGGCTGGCAGCTGTATAAGAGTTTCTGAAGAATTTTACGCAGTATACTGCTGATACTATCATTTTGCTACTTCGACTTTTAGAATTGGTGTTAGAACATAATCTATTTTTGTTTGGTGGTCATGTGTACAGACAATGCAATGGCGTAGCTATGGGCACTTCTTGTGCCAATAGCTACGCCAATGCTGTCATGGCCAGTTGGCAAGAAGAGTATATCTTTAAAGGTCCCTTCAGTCATCTTATCTCATTTTATCGGAGATTTGTGGATGACGTTTTTATTTTATGTGAAGGGAATAATGAACAGTTTTCTGATTTTATGATTTATGTCAATAATACTACTCCTTTCTTGCATTTTACACATAGGATGTCAGGTGAGAGTATGGATTTTTTAGAAGTAGTTGTGATTAGAGATCATGAAGGAAAGATGTACACGAAGCAATACAGGAAGGATTGTCATGTTAATCATCTCTTACATCGCAGCAGTGCACATCCACCGCATATATTTAAGAACATTGTTACGAATCAAGTAATGAGAGCATCTAGTTTGAATATTAGAGAGGAATATTTTGATTTTGAATTGAATAGGGTCTTGATGTTTTTAAAGGACAGAGGATATAATGAAAGATGTCTCACAGAGCATGTACCAAGTGTGGTAGAGAAGAGAGGTAAGCAGGCTAAACCGTTTTTCTCTAGGAAGATAGATTCCTCTGGTGAAGTTATGATGAGATCCACTCATACTAACTTGAAAATTTCTTTGAAGTATACTGCGGATGTAAGTAAGTATATTGATATTATTAAAAAGCATTGGCAAGTCCTGATGACAGATAATGAAATTGCGAGATTTGTCGATTCTGTTCCTAGGTTTAGTTTTAGAAATGACAAATCACTTAAGAGGAGGTTATGTTACGCTAAGGAGGCTAGGACAGATATTGGCTATAGTGGTACTAGACCATGTGGGCGATGTAATTGGTGTGGGTATATTGATAGCAATAAGGTATTTCATCATCCTGATCAGGACAGAGATTACCTTTTTAGGGTTTCTGCCACTTGTGAAAGTCAACATGTGGTTTATCTTGCTTGCTGTTGTATCTGTGCGAAGTTCTACGTTGGTAATACAGATAGGTACCTCAAGGACCGGCTTAGGGAACATTCATATAACATCAGAAAGGGCAATAAGACTAATGCATTAGCTAAGCATGTCCTAAGTACAGACACTTCTCATGTTTTTAGGTTTAGGGTGATTGGATTAATTTATGAGAGTCTGTGGTTTGGTGATGTATGTAATAAAACAGAGAATTTGGAGGCAATTTGGATTACTAGACTGAGGAGCAATGAAGGACATGGGTTGAATGAGTGTATCCCTTTGAGACCTAGACTTAAAATGAGACCTTTACGTAGATGACTTTTATATATGTTTTATTTGAATAAATGTTTTTATATATTTTTGTATTTTATTGTCATGTGACTGTGTATCATGTGATGTTCTTGGGTGTATAAAGGTGTGTTTCAATAGTGCTTGAGTACACCTGATGAAGCTTAAATGTGAAAGCGCTTGTGTTTTTTGCACTCAGTAAAGGCCTTATTTTGGATTTTACAGCCGTCTGTGTCTCTTTGTGGCTATTTTTCATTATATTATTTTTGTTTGCTTCAATTGGAATTATCTGTTGCTGTGTTATTTCTTTTGATTCCATCCTTTACAGTTTTGTTACATTCATGATCCTATACTCTTTATATACTTTGTTTTAACTCTATCCAGCACTCAACTTGTGATGTATAAGCTTCAACATTTCTTTGTGGCTCTGCCATAATTGCAATAAATATTCATTATTTCGAACATCTATGGTTGATTTAAACTATATTTTCTCTGTATGTTCTGCTTGTTTCTAACAACTGCCAGAGGAGCAAAAAAAAACACAGCACAGATATCTTGTGTCTTTGTTTCAAGTGAGCCTTTTCTAAAAGCAAGGTCTGACTTCATTATTGTTACTCCTCTTATACACTTGCAACTTTTCTACCTAATTCTTCAAAAAGGCCTTTTTCCTTACTATTGCTCTCCTGTCTTTTCTTTTGTCTTCCTCCATTTACAGTTGAAGTCAGCTGCTTGGGATACTATATTATTTAACATCAATGTATGGATTACATGCTTTAAAGCAATTTGGCCTTTCATTAATACTTACTGGTGGATACTTGCTATGTGTTCTTTCGTACCTGCACTTTGCGTTTTTCATTTTTTAATCCTGTTGCCACACCAGATCACTCTACCTTTCTAGACCGCCATATAGCTTTCTGAGTATCACCTCAATGCAATACTTGTGTGGTAAATTTACATTTTAACACTTCACAGACAGGAAATGTCAGTGATGTAATAAACAAAACCTTCTAATCTACATTTTAAATTACTAAGTTTAACTGTTCACAGTGTTCTGATATCATGAGTTATGGCATTTCTTTTTTAATTTCATTTTTTTCTTTTTCTTCTTTATTTTTCCATTATAACTTCTGATATGTAATGTTTTTCTCCATTTTCTACTTCTTTACCTTTTACTTTCTGTATCTGTACTTACTTCAGTCTCTTTCTTCTTCTTCTTCTCTCTCTCTCTCTCTTTTTCTTTCTATAGTACATATTTTTTCTCTTTGTCCTGTAGAATATTAATTTAGCTCATCATAATTTCTTATGTTCAATTTATTATTCTCTCCTTGTTCTTTTTTTGTTGCTGTTAAAGTACTTTCATTTGCATTCCCTATTCCTCATTTTTTCAGCTACTTCTTCAGTTTATTTTATCTTTTCATTTATCTATCTGGGTGTGTCTGGTACTATTCACTGGACCTGCATCTTATGATATACCTGCACCACTGTGTTGTACTATGTCACTGCCATACATATGCAGCATATGTGCTGAACTCATTAACACCTAAGTGGTATGGAATGTCATACCTCTTGCAACCTAGACGCATTTTAACATTCCCGAGCATTTTCTGAAAAATCAGCTTAAAAAGCATAAGATAAACAAATTTTAATATTTTGTGAACAATAAAGGCTGTTAAAACTGTGCAAATAATGTTATCCGTGAGCAACATAAATATGAAAATATAAATAATAAGTGCAAACAGTGATTAATTTCTTTACTGCAGGATATCAAAGATTAACAATCTTAGTGCCTTTCCTAACACAACCTATTATTAGCTGGTAAGTCACTTAGTTAAAAAAAGTCTTGATGCCATAAGCAGTTGGTTTGGCACCTATGTCTCTAAAGGACACAGGTAATCTGTAAATGGTTCATCTCCCAGGCCCATGTTTACACTTAGCAAGGGTATTAGAAGTTGTCAAATATTTGGGATGCATGGCTAGCCTTAAAAAGGCCCTTGTGGTAGTTAGCCTAGTAAACACCTATGAACCTATGAGTTATGGGTGTTAACTGGAAGTATACAAAAAGGTGCTAAAGGCTTGAATGACTTTGTTCATATTAAAATGCTCTTTCAGTTGGTTGCCTTCCAAAGTCTGTAATGCTTTTATACTGTCTAATCCAAACTACATATTGTCCATGCTGCAATTTATTTTGCTCAACACATACATTTACAGTGGCTTTCTAACCTCCCATTCAAAGGTTTTTGGGGTTCTTTATTTTTAATAAACTTCCCTACATGAATCTTTATTTTTAATAAACTTCCCTATATGAACCAATATCCATTTAAAAACAGTTCTGTTATTCTTTAGATAGATCTTTTCATTTGCAATCTGCACCTACATTTCATTCTTTATGTTAACTACTGAACTGAAACTTTCTACATTCCCATTTTGTTAAAACTGAGTAAAAAACAAGCAGACTGCTGGTGCTGGTATGTAGATGAATATCCAAATAATAAAAAATGACCAGAAAACCCGAGAAACAAAGTGCAGAATATGTTAATGAATAAAACCATAGTTAAGTGCTTTCATGGTATAAAGACATAATGAAAACTATTGAATAATATAATGCATATGAAACCCAATTAAAATGATTTCAAAGACACCCCCCAAAAAATAGTTGCCTATCCAAAATGTAAGGAAAATACTAAAACACCAATAAAAAACATCCCAAGTAACAGGAACCTGTACATCATTTAAGATATACCCTTGACCAATAAAAAATATCTATCTTTGTGAAATCATGTAGTTACAGACCAAAAATCGATGACTAATAGGGGAATGTATCCAAATCAAGCCCCTAAAAGATAAAACCAATCACTGTCCATAAATAAAGGGCCAATCAGATGTCTAAAAGTGAAAAAAATTACCAATTAATATACAAGAAATGTAGTGTAAATAATATCCATACAAACACTGTAAAAAAGTCCATGAAATCATATTACAATTTTGAGGCTTTATTCTTTAATTAGCTAACTATGGATACTGAATCATTAAGTCCAGGCTGATTAGTGGCATCCAAACAGATTTGCCAAATCATTTTGCGGTGCAATAAATAATTTTCCATTCACTTGTAGAGGCATCATCACCAAGCTGTTCAAGAACACAAAAATTAAACTTAGTAAAATTACCACAAGATAAGGCATGTTTCGCCAGTGTGCACTCTTACTGTCCTTTTTAGAAATGCTATAGTTATGTTGATAGATCCTCTTATTAAAGGTGTTATTCATTTTGCTGATATAGAATGAAGGACAAAGGTGCACCATGCTAGATAGACTACTTTAGAGGAAGAACAGTTATATTTACCAAAAGCAATATGGAGTATCCTTTCTTCCTCATTTTTAGGTTCGGGAAAGAAAACTGGAAGATGGACAGTTTGGCTTAAAGTAGATTCAGATAACACTTTAGGCATAAAGGAAGGATTAGTTCTCAGATAAAAACTGTCTCTGTGGAAAATGAGGTAGGGTTGACTCACCGTTAGAGCTTGCAACATAGATACCATTCTTAGAGAGGTCAGCACAATCAGTAAAATTGTTTTCCATGTTAAGAACCTCAAGCCAGCCAGGTTAGCTGGTTCAGGTGGTGCAAGTGGTAGCTTCTCTACCAGAAAATTAAGATCCCAAGGATGGGTCAGTGGTTTTCTATGAGGCCTCTTATGTCAACCCTCTTTCAAAACCATTTGTCCTGGTCCACTTCAATAAACACACAACACAGAATGAGATTTGACAACCTTTATTAAACTTCCATAAACATGATTGTTGACCAGTAATTATAAGTTTCAACCAAAACATGCCACTGGTAATAATAACATCCATGAAAGAAAACATAAAATAACCATAAGGGCAGTGTAACCACTCACCCTTGATAAGCAGCGTCCCCCCACTTGCTGACTTATCTTTGCACTAACAAGGCAGCATTATTCCGCTCACCTTCAATTTATTGAATTACACCACCATCCAAATAAGCAGCTCTGCTTGCTTAGTAACTTATCCAACAGAGCAACTGCTCACTTTCCTTCCCAACTTATTGAATTGCACATTCAACTCCAGAAGTGGAACAGAAGAGGGCAAGTGTGCCCCTCTTCTCTGCCTTCCCAAACTGAAATAACTACAGTCCCACTAATAAAAAGTGGGAGGGTGAGAGGGTAGCAAGTTCATGCCAAAAATGTGACTCCTACCTCAGTTACACTTGACAAAAGCCTCCAAGTCCCTCCCTACCCTTACCTCATTTCCTCCTAAACCTCCCTCCATCCCATTTAACCCTATCCTCCTACTAATCTATGTATCTAGCCCCACTTGAAGATGTCCCAGGACAAAATGGTCTGTTCCAAACCTCATTTGTCCTGGTCCATTTAAATAAATACACAACACACAATAACATTTGATGACCTTTATTAAACTTCCATAAGTAATTCTTCCCCTCTTCTCTGCCCAGCAGCCTGACCAGGCTGTTTCCCCTCTCATTGATCAAATTTCCCACAACCTAAACCCCATGAAAGACAAAGCCAAACATCATTCTGTGAACCCAATCTTGCCTAACCAGACTGTCTGCATGCTGTCACCTCTCAATCCCCCTTCCAACAAATATATTCAGTTACCTAAACAGCTAAAAGAAAACCATCAATCCCTCTCCAATGCTCAAATAACCACACTCAAAGGCTAAATCACCATACTCTTGTAACCCAACTACTATACCAATAATTTTTTTTTTAAATTACTCTCTGAATCATTACCCCAAATAAACAAGCAAATGCTAAGCCCATTGCCACTTGAAACCATATAAAGGTAATCACATACCCTCCTGACACATTGCAGTCATGTAAACAGCCTGCTTACACCACCATACAAGGCCTTAATCAGTACAACCCCAAATGTACCACAAACTATAAAACAAGCCAACAAAACTAAACAAACACAATGTACACCAACTTGAAAATGCCCACTGGCACCAAACACACCAGGTTTGTGAGTAGCCCTCACCATCCAAAAGTGCGGTAAAATAAAATAAATCTATTTCCTGTTAAACTCCCATAAATCAAAGCTAAATCCTCCTATACACAACACACCACCTTGCTCACCAGCCTGATCCAACTTATTCAATACAACCTGTTAATCCTGAACAAGATAACACCTCTTTTACCAAAAATTCTCCTATAACAAGCCCCTTAATCCTGCCACAAACATGTAATCCTAACCATCATTTGACATGCCTCAACTCACCCAATATCTCCTTCAACAGTAACCATAACTTGGTATGCTACCATGGTAATCTGCCCACCTGACCCATTCCAAGCAAAACCCCAACTACCAATAAGATAGTATGAAATTCAACCCTGATATTTCCCACACAAGATAAAATAACAAAAACAACCCCTGGGACAAACATTACCTTATGGCTGCAGGAGAGAAAAAACACAACAATAAACAAACAAATACCATATACGACTGTGCTGCTAGAAATCCATGACCTCCTTTCCTAATGCTCCATCAGCCAATACATTCCTCAGCTTCCTCCCTCACCTGTCAAGTGCACTTTCCTTCAGACCACCAAATAATGCCCACTCAGCAGTTCCCCCAGATGTGACCTCCGTGTGATCTGTAAAGAAAAAACTGTCAATAGTCCACACACGCAAAATCAATATTTAATGACATTATGCACCACCAAGGACATAGCTCTTCCATCAACTGTATGACATGCACACATTACTGAATATGAAACCCCCATGCAACTTAATGATGTCATAGCAAAAGATTCCCCATAAAATTTCTTTCTAGCAACCACCTTCATGATACGACTGCTACCCATGTGAAATAAAACTTCATACCCTCAAAGGCCTCTTCAGTAAATAAAACTATCACTTTAACTATTCCATGAGGTTTCTCAACAAAGTTGTTGCCCAGTAATTGGGCAGGGAAAGTTAAAACTGTAAAGTGTGACAACAAAATGCCAATCTTCCTTCCCAACCCTCTCCATTTACCTGAAAGGACATTGACACACACTACTTTGTGTCTACAGTAATAACAACAAACACCTCCTTACCCCACTACCAAACAAACTGGATGAGTAATAAACTAACCCTAGAGTTTTACCCACATCCCTTGAAGTACAATAAGAGCAGTATGTGAAAATAAATATCAGTCTGGGCTAACCTATAAAACCCTGCTCCATTAACCTCATAGCTTCCTCTGCTCCTATGATTGTTATAATTCTACCTTACCTGTGAACCCCAAAATCCTTATAAACAACCCCCACCTCATCTTGCTCCAACCATACTTCTTCCTACCTCCTTGGTGCACCACTCCAACAGCCAAAACCGTGCAATAAAATACATTACCTTTCAAAACCACTTCATCAGGGCACTAACCACTGCTCGCCCATCTCTGACCTCCTTGTGCGCCACCCAAGTGACCATGCCATCCATTAAAACAGACTCCATCACACTGACTCCTGATCGCTTGTGTCTAGTTAGCAAACACCTTCTCTCGATGACTCCTCTTACACTGGCTAACTTATGCCCTATCAAATACAAGAACCCCAAATGTCACTACAGATGTAAATCAGCCATGATTTGCCAAGGAGCCATCCTTTATGAAAGATGGACCAAAACCATGCCACAGATTTAGGCATTTTGTAAAATCTGTGCAGGAGAAAAGGTATGACTCCTACCCTGACCCCCTTCAAAAGAAATCAGCAGCTGCACTACATGCTGTGTACCCAACCAACCCCATTGTCAGCCCAAATACTTGCTCCCACCAACAAAATCCACCCCTCCCTGACCACAGAACAAGGACCCATCATACCCTCTCCTTTCCCTGTCCTACCACTACCTGGCTTCAAACCCACTTGCATCCCATACACCATAGAATGCATGCACACACAACCTGTTAGCTTTCCCCCTCAATCTCAGAGCAATAAACGTAGTAAAAAAAAAAAAAAAACACCCACAAGGGAGGCAACCTGCCACCATTCCTCTTAAAAACTCAAAACTGCAAATGCAGCAGATCCCAAAGCAGTATAAGTCATAGCCGGGCATGCAGTCCTCACTAAAATGTCCATCCCACTCTTCCAAGACTTTCTCAGCCACAATTTTATGATAAAGTACCCAAACCTGAGGCTACAACTTACCTCCCGGTTTACCTTCATATGTCCATAAATGACATATGCAAATGCACTATTGTGCGACTCAAAACTGTGAAAAACATAATGTCGAACGTCACCAAAGTTCGAAAATCAAAATCTGGAAAACCTGATTCAATGACGTGAATACACATTGTAATGTAGAGGGGCAAGTCCCCCTGCACCCCCCACACTCCCCCTACTTTAATATACTAACTCCGAGATTGCACTACAGTGGGGAAGGGACCATTTCCCAACTCCAGATATAGTGCAATCTGCACACAAAATGCCAAATCTGCAATGAGCGAATGCCAATGTGCATTCGCTCATTGCAGATTCAGAAAAATTTTTTTGATGCTGTGGATATTTGGGAACCTCCTTTTGACCTTCTTGTAATCACCCATGTGCATCACACACATATGAAGGTAAACCTTACCTCCCTGTGCCATACCTAGAGAAATTACTTATCATTACCCTGTACCTCCTAACTTCAAAAATCTGTCAGTGATCTGCCAGGACACAGCCAGGAAAACTGGAGCAAATGCGAAGGGAAAGCTAAAGTCCTACCATGTGTATACAAAGGCTCAAAGCATACCTAACTATGTCTTAGAAGAAATCCGGAGAACTTCCTATGAAAATGGAGGAACAATTGCCCAAAACCTACCTTACCTAGTCCAAGTAAACTGGACCAGTCCCTAATTCCTATATTATTTATATCATGCATACTCTCTCTATCTCTCTCTCTCTTTTTTTTTTTTTTTTTTGTATATCACCAGCAAAATCTAGCCTTTGTGAGGCTTCAACCTTGAGTTGAACACGACCCAATCACTAAAACTTCTCAAGCCCTTAAAGAAAAAGTTGGGAAATGCCTCCTACACCCCCACATCTCTCAAGTGTACCTCATCATGAGGAGAGCACCTCAGTTGAGGTCCCAAAAGCCCATGTTCCTCAAAGGTCCACACTGAAAGGGGCCCATCAAAAACTCAGTGTTAGCAATTTCTAACTGATATCCATGGTAACTAGACAGGAATCATAACATTACTACTTGTACATTTCCTAAATACTTTTACACAAAATATGCACATTTGTTTATCTTATGCTTTTAGGCTGATTTTTGAAAATACTCAAGAATGCAGGAATGTGCGTTTGGCTGCTAGATGTGCAACATTCCACACCAAAGTACTCCACAGAGATGTGTTAATGAGAGAAAAAACATGTTATCTTTCACCCTGGTTCTGTTTCTAACCTAAGCAGTACATGGTTGAAATAGGCATAGCACTTAATACCAGCAAAGCTGATCAGTCCTCTTAGCTTCATGAAAAGAAGAATGCCAACGATCGACAGAGAGAGGCCACTGCAACGTCATCATTAACTCAACAGCATAGTGTATGTATGTATCCCAGGTAGATGCCCCCCCCTTTTTTTTTAATGGCAGTGCAAAAGGCAGCATCAGTGCTATGGCAGAGGAAGTCACGGCTGCCATAACCCCCACCTGCCAAAAAGCCCCAAAATGTAAAAGTAACCCAATGTAGGGACCATTCTGTATATTGCCTATACACCTTAAAAGTCAGTAGTATAAAACAGCTCAGCATTAACATGAACCTTCTGCAGGGTATGAAATCTAACCTGAAATGTCTGTCACTACCTAACTTATAGCCTACAATGGTTTGCCAGTAATTTGCCATAAATCCAGGTTGATGAGAAATCAAAATATGGGCCACTCTGGCCATTCTACTAAACTCTGTACGGACATTACCGTCCGATATCAGCACTCATGATTCACCCACTGGCTCCAACAAACTTCCTATCTCTCAACTCTTTAACTTAAAACATAGGGGTAAAACTTGAAACAACTTGAAACAAGGGAACCAAAGTCCAGACTAGGGAGATATTGCACTGAAATGCGACCAAAGAGTAACTACGTTGCATGCCTCCTTCCCTATGGATCCCCATCTGTGAGATTAGTGAATCAAACTTTTTATTTAGAGACGAACAGCCACCAGTTTAATCAGAGCTGCTGAAAACCTCCACTTGAGCATCCCCAGAAGTTTTTTTTTTTTTTCTTTTGCACATTTCTTAAAACAAGGGGAGACTGAGGCAAACTCCAGACATCCATAAAACTCACCCGTCACTCCCCTCCAGGGGCCTGCAGGCAATCTTTCCCCATCCCTGTCAGTTGCTAGCTGTGCTAAACACATGCACGCCTAACGGCCATCAGTTGTGTGAACCCGCAAAACATGTTGTGGACTCTATAGATCGTGATAAAGTAAACTGTCACAGTACTGCAAACCTTCACATCCCACTGACATAGACCATACAAACTATATGCACTACCTAAAACAGTACACGACGAGCCCAGTCCCTCCATACAAGTGCCTTTCCTATCCAAGAGCTGAGGAGAGCAAGCCATTATATCACCAACCTGTAATAATCAAGCTAAACATTTCCTAAAGTGGCAGATGTTCATATCCTGTACAAACAGATTCTCAGCTTTTTTTTTTTTTTTAAACCTCGTCTTTCTGTACCTGCAACATTACAACCCCCTCTCAACCATCAAATGACAAATGCATACACAATTGCCGATACCAGCGGCCCTCTCCTGATCCTGGACCATGCTCCCACATCCTGCCACCTCAAGATTTGTTTCTTGCCATGGAAACTACCCCTTATGACCTCCACTAGACTTCAAATTTCTGCCTCACTTACCAAATCCAGGACACTAGCCTCAAGGGAGTCTGTAGCCCATGAAAAGATCCTCGTGACTTCCTCCAGCAGAATCTTTACTGGGCAAAACACTTCCCACTCCATATCCCCACATAGCATAACTTACGGTACTGTAACCTAACACCTGGTGCTCTGCCATGCCAAGCAAAACAATGGAAGCACCAACCAGTGGGTTGGAAACCTGAACCAGAGCAGTGCCTAGCCCCAAAAGAGGGACCATACCAGATATCCTTCTGACAAACTTAGGAAATTATCAGAGCAACTGCTTGTCAAGCAGCTGATTACAGCATAATGATCCTACTGAAGGGAATTTTTTTTAAGTGTAGTGAGTCATCACTACCTTGTCAAAACCACTGCCATGTGAAACTAAGTAACTTAAGAAAAAAAAACAGGGACTACCAACCACCACGAAGGTCCCCACAACTCAGACCAACCTTGCCTCACCCCTAAATCCCTATTTATCTCAAAAAAAAAAAAAAAAAACTATTAACCTTTGTCAATACACACTACCCACCTGTTCCATAGACAACCACTCCAAGGCCTACCTGACTATCTACAGGTAGTCTCGGACATAGAACCTGCCGTAGCAAGTTCACACCACAAATGTGACTACTACCTCAATTACACTTGACAAAACCATCCAAGCCCCTCCCTACCCTTACCTCATGTCCTCCTAAACCTCCCTCCATCCCATTTAATCCTATCCTACCCTTATTCTCTTAATTCCTACCAATCTATGTATCTAGCACCACTTGATGATGTCCCAGGACAAAATGGTCTGTTCCAAACCTCATTTTAACATGAGAATGCATTGAAAGAGGAGAATCTATGGGCAGACGTGCTGAAATAGCTGATATATGTACCATTATGGAAGAGGCCATAGGATAGTAACTCACACAGATATTGTAAAACCAGAATACAACTTGCCCCAAATGGGTGCTGATTATATTGTTGGTAGCAACTGGAAAACATTTTGCATTTGCTAATATGTGATCTTCTAGCAGCAGGCTTCCTTGCCTTCATTAGTACCTGCTGCACGTCCTCAGTAAACAGGTGTCTAAAGGGAATTAAGAACCTGTTATCTAGGCAGTCAGTTTAAGCTGATTGTTGTTGGATTGTATCAAACACCTCTGGTTTAAGTAAATCCAGTCAGCAAGGAAGCTTGTGGTAATTGCCACTGGCCATTTCAAAAAGAAGGGAGAACCACTGCTGCTTGGGTCAGAAAGGAGTTACCACAAAGATCTTTTGGGATTCCTTCTGAATCTTCACAAGTACCATTGGTATAAGTGAAAAGGTGGAAAAGCATACGGGTACATTCATGTCCAAGGAAAAGAAAAGGCATCTGTTTTCCAAGCCTTCTTGCTTAGGGCCCTGGGGCAGAATCTTTCCAACTGATTATTCAGAGAGGAGACAAATAAGTCTACTTCAAAAACTCCCCACAGTAGGATCAGTTCTTGGAAGATTCCCTTGATATAGTTTCCATTCATGATGGTCTACCCTTGTTCTGCTCAGCCTGTCTGTCACACAGTTTTGTAGGATGACTGTAGAGTGAGATTGTGGTGTGAAGCTATATCCCAAAGGGGGTATAAAATGATTTCCCTTTGCTTATTGATGGACCACATGACTGTGGTATTGTCTGTAACACCGTGAAGAGGTCCTGGAGATCAAAGATGATTCAGAGAGTTGAGTGCCTTGAGCAGGGAAAGCACCTCTTTTATATTTATGTGCTTGCATTTGTCCTTGGTGTCCCACACACCTTGCAGTTTCATCACTCCTAAAACTTCGCCTCAAGCAAAGTCCGAGACATATGTGGTAAATGACTGCTTTGGAACAGGGAGGGAGAAGGGGGGACTTGTATTTAGGGATATTTTCTATCTCTACCAAATGATTTCTCTTCTGAAAACCCCACACTGGAATTTGAAAGGACAAATGATGTTGGTGTTGGGACCAAACAGAATTCAAATACCACCGTATCTTTCTCATGTGGAGTCTTGCTAGGGGTATCATGAAAATCATAAATGCCATGAGACCCCAAATCTTGAGTTATTCCTTTGCAGTGACCAAAGTCTGAGTGGAAAAACTCAGAAGTAGATTTTGATATAAATCTATTTTCTCCTGTGGAAGAAGAGCTCTTTGAATTGCAGTGTCTAGCTGACACCCCAGGAACACAATCCTGTGTGAAGGAGTCAGAAAAGACTTTTGAATGTTCTCTTGGAATCAGAAAACAGAGAAGCCTTCCCTGTTTCTTCTCACAGACAGGACCAACAACAGTGCCTTTCCCTTGCCCACTGAGGATGTGGCTAACCTCTGGTCCAGAGAGGCTTTAGGTGCTACACCAGGGGGATCCAGGGTAAAAGATGAGTGGTCTGAGGTACAACCAATAGCCACAGCAGAGTCACCCAGCTGCCACTGAGGCAAATGTCAAGCTTGCTGTGGTGGCAAAGGCTGTTTGCTTAACTATTTCTTTTTGTGGCTGGAAGATGGACTGACCATGGAACTGACAGTTTGTTCCATGGTCAAGCCAGAAATGATGCCACCTTCTTGGGGAAAACAAGCAACAAGATCCTGTCTTTAAAATTCACTTTTTCACAGAAAAATGGAGTAAACATCACTTTAAAACACTTTGTCAGCCACAAAAAGTAAAATAAACACAATTTCTCCACTGATAACCTTTTTAAATATTTTAAGCAACTTTAAAACTGACAAGAAAAACTAACGTTCTTGTTTACAGTCTTGTGACAGTCCATTAAAACACAAACTCCTACCTTTAAAATAACTTTTCTGGACAAGAAAGTTTTATCAATAAAGAATTTTCTTTTTAATATAGGAAGTTTTTTTTCCTCAGAGGAAACTTATCTGCCCAGCAAATGAATAGTGCAAGCCAACTGTTGATCCTCAAAAGCGTCAGAGGAGTGTATGCTTCTGTGGAAGGAAAGCTTGGCACCCAAACATGTCTGTGTAGTCAGCTCACCTCAAGGTGACTAATGGTATGGGTGCATGGAAGATGCCCTGAAGCTTTGGAAGCTTTGGAAGCTGTTATATCCTGGTAGGATATAACCTATATAGTTTAGCATACTGTAACAGTGTTCAATCTGAAGAACATCAACAGGTTTTGCATCAACATGCACTTTCCGAAGAATAAAATGTATGAAACTTCAATGTCAGATTTTATTGACCTACTGCAATTTTGACTGATTTACTAGAAATTAAAAAAAAAAAGAATAAAAAAAAAATATGAAGGACAGAGCGAATCAAGGACTTTTTACAAAAGTAGTGACAATTAAGAGGTGTGGTTAATGCACTTACTTCCTGAGCTGTTATATCTAAAGTTAAAAGTACCTGTTGCAACAGGTAATACCTGTTCAGTAGAGTTTCTGTGTCTATATACTACATACTGATTACATTTGTCTTTATTTTATTTATGTATTTATTTATTTATTTTACATTTGTTGACCGGGATAGTCCGACTGGATGCATGTCCATTTTCAGCGGAGGCCCGGGGAGAAAAGCTTCAAGGGTAAGCAGATACAGCATTACATAATACCAGCATTACATATTACAAACAGACTATTTACAGAGATTACATAAGTAAGCAAGTTAAACAAGTTCCACAGGTTACAGTTAATCCTGAGCACAAGTCAGGTTTAAATTAAATTACACAGTAAACTGGTTAACAGATTTTTACACATTCTAGAGAGAGTTAGCCAGGCTTGATACATTGACATGGCCAGTTAAGTGACAAATGTTGTTTGAGTCTAGTTTTAAATTGACCTAAGGTGGAAAGTAAGGTAATAGCTGGAAGAGAGTTCCAGGATCTACTTACAGAGTTTGCAAAGAGAGAATCACCGGCTGTGTTATTAATTTTGCTAGTCTGAATTAGTAGTTTGTTAGAGGATCGAAGCGGTCTAGGATTGTTATAGGGGGGTGATAATATTTTTAAGTGCAGGAGTATTGTCTGGATTATAGAGGATTTTATAGGCCATAATCACTTGGTTATACTGGATTAGGCTGGGTAGTTAAAGCCACCCAAGCTGATTTAGATTGATGCAATGATGTGTCCTAAAAGGCAGCCAAGTGGCAAACCTGGCAATGTGGTTGTAGCAAACTGAGAGTTTGTTAAGGACAGTCTTGTTTAAATTTGAGAGTAGAGGGGATGCATACAGAAGGGTTGAAAGAAGGTGAGAGCGAGCTATGGCAATTTTAGCTGGAGGGGTTAGGAAGGCTTTTATTCTGTAAAGTGATCCTAGTTTTTTATTGATGGTTTTGATAGTTTGGTTAACATGTAGGTCAAATTTTAGATTATTGTCTATGATGACACCTAATAGTTTTGTAAATGGGTCAGGGGAGATTATTGTGCCATCATTTGATTTTATGGTAAAGGTGAAAGCGGTAGACCTACGTGTTGGTGAAAATAACAGCATTTTAGTTTTTTTGGGATTTAGGATCAGACAATGTTCAGAAAGCCAGTTTTCTATGGTATTAAAGGTGGTCTGGATTGCTGACCATAACTCTACTGGAGATGTGGCTGAGTAAATCAAAGTAGAGTCATCAGCATATTGGATACAGCTGACTTTTGGGATGACAGTATAAAGGTCGTTAATGAAGATGGTTATTATTGCAGCCCCTGCTTCTGCATAAGCTCTGCTTTATAGTAATAATAATCCTTGTTCTTCATGACTTACAAGTTTGACCCTCCTGGTGTTATTATCATTAAATCCTTTACCTTATTCTCTGAATTACATTGGAGAGACATCAACATAGCGTTCCACACACATCTGGGGTTTCACACTGTGACCCTGGAACCAAGCACCAATGCAATAATTGTAAGTCTGTAAGCAAGTTATAACTTGGGTCAAGAAATACCGAAACAGCTGCTGCTGATGATAGTAATGCAAACAATTCAGCTTCAGGGCCATTTTTTACATTTGTGTCATTACTTTTTTCTTTAGATGTTATTTAAATCAATAAAGATAACAATAACATTTCAAGGGCCAGCTACTGCAGACACCTACCATACTTTGTCCTTCGTGTCCCTGTAGAAACAGAAAACAAGGGGAATTTTATTGGTATCCTGGACTAACTACATCTAGTCAGTATGATTTCCAACCTCGTGTCTCCCCTGGAAGTAGATCTCACTACTGAAACTAACCTAGACAACAAGAAGTAATTCTGTACAAAAGTAAACAGATAAACATTTTCAGCAGTAATACTAAATATTAATACAAGTTCCATGCAGTCTGTAGTTTAGATTTTATTTCAGTGAATGAATAAGGGCTGGTATGCATTTACCAGAGTGTTTTCTAGAGTTTTGCTCTGATGATATGCCTATTTTTACATAATACACGGCTTCTGGCTACCTCACCAAAAAATGATTCTGGAGTACATGGAATACGAAATGGATATCAACAAAAAATGTTACACTAGGTCTGCTCTACCTTGGACTGCAGGAGTCCTTCCTCTGGATACCAAACTAATAAAAAAAATGAGCTTTGTTTCAAGCAGATTTAGTCTATCAGCTGAGTTATATGCCTTGCACTAATGTTGGTGGTACAATTTTTCCTGTAAGTATCAGATTGTACAAATAGATCGAAATGTATTAAAGTTTAGTTAAAAGTACCTTCAATGCCCTAGCTTTCCAAATCGTATTCTCAGACAACCCAGTCTTATTTACTTTATTGCATATTCAGCATACTTTATTCTTACATTAGACATATACATCGTACAGTACTTTCTCTAGTTTTAGAAATAAATAAAGCAAAGTATGCAATAAGGCTGCAAACCTTTACATTCACTATAATTATTCACAATGCTTACTAAAATCACACAAAACAACACATTAAAAATATATTCATTAAATGTATATTCATAAAAGATACTTGTCATTAAACAAACTTAAATCACAGTGAGAACCAGATATCAGTTGGAATACATTCATATTTCAAAGGGTTACTTTATTTTTTCAGTCTTACTGTATGCTCCTGTCTTTCAATATAGGTCTAAGAGGGATCCTATCATTTAAACCACTTCCCTTATCTGCCCTTAATCTAACAATCCATCTAGTCTCCCAGACTCTGTCCTGTTTATGATGTCTCCACATCTTTCATTTTCATAAACCTTCTCTGTTACTTGAAATCTGAAGTCATGTGCTGTACCTTCCTTGGCGACGTGTTTCGCTAGACCATTGCTTAGATTTAGGTTTCTGATGTGTAACAGGTGTTCCCTGATTCTAAACCTAAATCTTCTATTAGTTTTTCCTACATACAAAGAGGCACATATATTGCAGATAGCTAGGAAAACCACATTCATGGTATCACAGTCAGCCTTTATGTTAAATGTGAACTATCTATATATTGATTTTGGTTGCATTTATTACATAGAATTGTACCCGGTTTTAGAGTTTGCTCATCTTCATTTTTATCTATAGGATAGCATAACATGTTCTTTAGGGGTCTCTTGTTTTCATAACTAAAGCTTGGCTTGTCACCCACAACTTTCCTAATATTGGGATCCTGTGTGAGGACAGATCAATACTTTTTAATTATATCTGTAGTTGCCCTAATATTACTTGAGTATTCAATAGGTATATGGATCTTATTCCCATTCATAGTACTCCTCTTATTTACAGTTCCTTCACTGGATAAAAGGTAGGGTTTACCTATGTCCTTTCTCTATTCAGTAGGTATATGGATCTTATTCCCATTCATAGTACTCCTCTTATTTACAGTTCCTTCACTGGATAAAAGGTAGGGTTTACCTATGCCCTTTCTCTATTCAGTAGGTATATGGATCTTATTCCCATTCATAGTACTCCTCTTATTTACAGTTCCTTCACTGGATAAAAGGTAGGGTTTACCTATGTCCTTTCTCGATTCAGTAGGTATATGGATCTTATTCCCATTCATAGTACTCCTCTTATTTACAGTTCCTTCACTGGATAAAAGGTAGGGTTTACCTATGTCCTTTCTCCTAACAGTTGTTTCATCTAATATTTCTCTAATCTCTTGACTATGATAGCCCCTCTGTATTAATCTTTTTTCTAAGTCACTCGGTGCTTTCTGAAACTCTTTATCTTCCTCTGTTAACCTGGATACTCTTAATCTCTGTTCTTTTACAATGTTATGAAACACGTGTGGGGTGCATACTATTTCTTTGTAGAAGAGTGTTGATGTGGCATTCTTTTATATATATATATATATATATATATATATATATATATATATATATATATATATATATATATATATATATATA
The DNA here is from genome assembly GCF_019279795.1 of Protopterus annectens. Classification (NCBI taxonomy): domain Eukaryota; kingdom Metazoa; phylum Chordata; order Ceratodontiformes; family Protopteridae; genus Protopterus; species Protopterus annectens. The sequence continues at coordinate 839,377,995 of NC_056744.1, forward strand.
TATATATATATATATATATATATATATATATATACATATTGCTGGATATGTTCCCTTGTTTAGTCTTATACATTTTCACATCAAGAAATGATATTTTAAATCTTATAATGTTTACCAGAAATGTTTTATTAAAATTAATGTACAATAATGAATCAAGGTCAGGTGAGGACAGATGTTTTGGACTCAAAAAACCCAGCACATATATTCCACCCACCAATCCAGCAATAGAGGTATTTACAAATTTGTGAAAATGGCTTGTTTATTACCTTTACTAATGATAGGAAATGCAGTCATTTTTACAACATAACAATGAATGAAAGAAAGGGTTTAAAGGACTTACAAAGTAATAGTAGTATTGTAATAAAACTGGCCGAGAAAGGGGGACTGGTTGTTATATTGGACAGAGAATATTATAATAAATCCATGAAAGAGATGTTAGCAGATACACAGACATATAGTATTATTAGTGGTAACCAGCTAGACAAACTGATCAAGAACTTGGATGAGACACTATATGAATATCTATTAAATGACTACATTAGCAGAGATATGTATAATTACTTTAGGATTTCTAAACCCACTATATGCATTATACAAGGGATAACCAAGATCCATAAAGATCCCAAGAAACCACCTTTAAGGCCAATAGTCTCAGGATGAAACTGGGTAACAGAACCCATCTCTATATACATAAAGCATAGACTAAGGACAGTAGTGGATAGGAATGAATTCATTCTGAGAGACTCTAAACACTGCCTACAGGATCTTTATAAGTTCACAAGTGCAGCCCCAGATTAATATGACTATGATAACGTTTGTAACTTTAGATGTACATTCTCTTTTTACATCTATTCCAAATGAAGTGGGTATAGAAATGCTAGGGCAGTATCTAAAAGAAGAAAGTGTAATGATACAAAAGGATACCAGAGTGACATGTGACCTTATGGAGTTGGTATCCACCAGTAATGTAATGCTATTTGATCATGCCCTGTATCTGCAAAGAGAAGGTGTAGCTATGGGTACTTCCAGTTCAAATACCTATGCCAACTTGGTAATGGATTACTGGGAGAAGAAAGTGAGTATTCTGTCTAAAAAGTGGCCCCAAGTCAGGTTTTATAGACGTTTCATGGATGGCCTCTTTCTATTAAGGGAAGGGGAGTCCAGGGACTTGGATAAATTTTATTATGATCTTAACCATGACACAACATTTCTTAAGTTTGACATTCATTGTTCTAATAAAGAAATGACATTTCTTGATGTGAAAATTTATAAGACTAAATAAGGGAACATATCCAGCAATAAATATATATATATATATATATATATATATATATATATATATATATATATATATATATATATATATATATTCTACAAAGAAATAGTATGCACCCCACACATGTGTTTCATAACATTGTAAAGGAACAGAGATTAAGAGTATCCAGGTTAACAGCAGAAGATGAAGAGTTTCAGAAAGCACTGAGTGACTTAGAAAATATTAATACAGAGGGGCTATCATAGTCAAGAGATTAGAGAAATATTAGATGAAACAACTGTTAGGAGAAAGGACATAGGTAAACCCTACCTTTTATCCACTGAAGGAACTGTAAATAAGAGGAGTACTATGAATGGTAATAAGATCCATATACCTACTGAATCGAGAAAGGACATAGGTAAACCCTACCTTTTATCCAGTGAAGGAACTGTAAATAAGAGGAGTACTATGAATGGGAATAAGATCCATATACCTACTGAATCGAGAAAGGACATAGGTAAACCCTACCTTTTATCCATTGAAGGAACTGTAAATAAGAGGAGCACTATGAATGGGAATAAGATCCATATACCTACTGAATCGAGAAAGGACATAGGTAAACCCTACCTTTTATCCAGTGAAGGAACTGTAAATAAGAGGAGTACTATGAATGGGAATAAGATCCATATACCTACTGAATAGAGAAAGGACATAGGTAAACCCTACCTTTTATCCAGTGAAGGAACTGTAAATAAGAGGAGTACTATGAATGGGAATAAGATCCATATACCTACTGAATAGAGAAAGGACATAGGTAAACCCTACCTTTTAGCCAGTGAAGGAACTGTAAATAAGAGGAGTACTATGAATGGGAATAAGATCCATATACCTACTGAATCGAGAAAGGACATAGGTAAACCCTACCTTTTATCCAGTGAAGGAACTGTAAATAAGAGGAGTACTATGAATGGGAATAAGATCCATATACCTATTGAATAGAGAAAGGACATAGGTAAACCCTACCTTTTATCCAGTGAAGTAACTGTAAATAAGAGGAGTACTATGAATGGGAATAAGATCCATATACCTATTGAATAGAGAAAGGACATAGGTAAACCCTACCTTTTATCCAGTGAAGGAACTGTAAATAAGAGGAGTACTATGAATGGTAATAAGATCCATATACCTACTGAATAGAGAAAGGACATAGGTAAACCCTACCTTTTATCCAGTGAAGGAACTGTAAATAAGAGGAGTACTATGAATGGGAATAAGATCCATATACCTACTGAATAGAGAAAGGACATAGGTAAACCCTACCTTTTATCCAGTGAAGGAACTGTAAATAAGAGGAGTACTATGAATGGGAATAAGATCCATATACCTATTGAATACTCAAGTAATATTAGGGCAACTACAGATATAATTAAAAAGTATTGATCTGTCCTCATACAGGATTCCAAAATTAGGAAAGTTGTGGCTGACAAAGCAAGCTTTAGTTATGAAAACAAGAGACCCCTAAAGAACATGTTATGCTATTCTATAGACAAAAATGAAGATGAGCAAACTCTAAAACTGGGTACAATTCTATGTAATAAATGCAACCAAAATCAATATATAGATAGTTCACATTTAACATAAAGGCTGACTGTGATACCATGAATGTGGTTTTCCTAGCTATCTGCAAAATATGTACCACTTTCTATGTAGGAAAAACTAATAGAAGATTTAGGTTTAGAATCAGGGAACACCTGTTACACATCAGAAACCTAGATCTAAGCAATGGTCTAGCGAAACACGTCGCCAAGGAAGGTACAGCACATGACTTCAGATTTCAAGTAACAGAGAAGGTTTATGAAAATGAAAGATGTGGAGACATCATAAACAGGACAGAGTCTGGGAGACTAGATGGGTTGTTAGATTAAGGGCAGATAAGAGAAGATTTATGAAAATGAAAGATGTGGAGACATCATAAACAGGACAGAGTCTGGGAGACTAGATGGATTGTTAGATTAAGGCCAGATAAGGGAAGTGGTTTAAATGATAGGATACCCCTTAGACCTATATTGAAAGACAGGAGCCTACAGAAACACTGAAAAATAAAGTAACCCTTTGAAATATGAATGTATTCCAACTGATATCTGGTTCTCACTGTGATTTAAGTTTATTTATATGACAAGTATATTTTATGAATATGTTTTATGAATATATTTTTAACATATTTTATGTAATTTTAGTAAGCATTGTATTATATACTTATATAATGTAGTTGCTTGAAGTATAAAGTTGCGTGATTGGTTGATTACTTGATTGAATAATTGTTCTTAATATAAAGAAGGCTTGCAGTAAGTGATAGTAAGGTCTGAGGAAGGGATGTGTCTATATCCCGAAAGCACTAAACTCTGTATTTGAATAAAGCTGATTTTAAACACAAAACGGCAGCGGTTTCTTGCAACCCAGCTTCTAGACTCATTGATTGGAAATTTGGTTGTATATAGGATTATATTACTGACTATCATGTGATAATTCATTTTACTGAGTATAGTAGGCCATCTGCCAGTTCCAGATTTATATCATGTGCAATCTACTGAAAGAAAATTGGATTATGAATCAATGTAGATATTCCTCTACATCTGCTGATGGATCTCAATGCATGATAAGTGTATTCTGGAACAAAGAATGTGCTATCACTGCACTGAAATCACATTTTTGTACACAAATGCTGATGTCTTTGAGAATAACAAAAGGAAAAAAACTCATAACCAGTATTAGGAAATGCTATGCTAAAGCAATATATGAGCTAAAGATAACCTTGCAGGCAAAGGGCAATTGCAAAGTTTTCTTTAGCTATGTTTAAAATGTCAAAGGCAGAACATAGCAGAATGCAGAACTGACTGTAAATGAAGCCACATTCACTAAGCAGGAAGATACAGCAAATTTGACAGCCAACATATTTAGTTCCAGCTTTACAACCTTCTCTCCCCAGCCCCCCCCCCCAAGAAATGCTGTCAAACAAAAACAGCTATCACTAGGGAACAGGTCCTAGATGTGGACTCTGATATTCGGTAGTTATCCTGACATTATTCAAACTGGAATTTTCTGTGTTGGAATGTCCGTTAGGTAAACTCTATCTAAAAAGACAATATGGAAGTGGCAAATGTTTTAGCTAATGGCAATAAATGCAAGGTGAGTGGTACAAAAAGGTAGGGCTTGTTGATTATTTCATCCCATGCAGACACACTCTCTGTATCCAGCTAGAATGGCAAAAGTTTCCTGTGCAGTTATTGGAGACAATTATTTAATCAGAATTTAGACATTTTTCTAGGTGAAAGTGGAATGCTGCCCAATGCCAGGATCTTGCCTTCTTTGAAAACACCTTACATAAAGATGCCCATCCATCTTTCAGAGGAATGGTCTCATGCATTTTAGAAACATGAGGCAAATGCTGCACTTCATGTATGTGACATAATGTCTGTGACACAGGTTGCAGAAAACAGTCATTATGCTTTTTGTTGCATAGTCCTTTCGGTAGAGCAGAAAACTGAGCGATATGCTGTACTTTGTATACTTAATGCTGTACATTATAGTGCCAAAGAATTTAACATGGTGGCCTGTATACTTCTACAGAAAGGCACTAAAGGTATTCAAATGGAAGATCTTAGTTCTAGAACTTTGCAACTACACAGACTGGTCATCTGTTTACAGCGCTGTTTGATAAACACAAGACAAGGATGGCTTTAGTAGCAGACATACAGTCATAGCATGGGTTCCTTATGCACTATAGCCATGATCCTGGATGTTGCAAGGAATCAGGAAGAAGAAAAGTTAATTTGACACTTAATGCTTTCATTGTTATCAGAATGCAATGTTAAGACAAGCGTGCATGACAGAAATACATTCAGGACTACAAAGTCAACCTCATTAATGCTCAGCGCATGTGTCCCTTGCATTTGAATTGGCACAATTCTTAGTCATAGAAACACTGTTAGAATAGCAATGCCATATGCCACCATCTGAAAACATCACTGAAGACCTTGACATCACAACTCAGTACATAAATGTATGTAGCACAGTCACAGAGGTGGTGATTATGAACAAAATTCCATTCACATTTTACATGTTGATAGAGGCAACCTCTTCATGTGTGCTAACACAGGTTTTGTGCACAATGATTCATATGGAAAATTCCGGAATATGTGAGCACATATAGCTAGGCATGTGATGATGATATTCCCAAACCACCATGCGCATACTGAAATGTGTACTCAGTGGGTTTTATAGCTTAAAATTCAGTAACTTTGAAGACTTACATGATTAGTGTTGTGTGTGCGTGTGTGTGTGTGTGTGTGTGTGTGTGTGTGTGTGTGTGTGTGTGTGTGTGCACGTGTGATCACTGTTACAGCTATCTTTTTCTAAATTTCTTGTAATAATGAGTGTTGCTCTTGTGACAACAAGCTAAGTAGGGAAGAACAGAACCCCCCCACCAAAAAAAAAAATATATATATATATCCATGGAGGTACAGGAAGCAGTTTGGATGATGGTATGAAAGCAAAGCTTTTGATTAAGTAGAATCTCCAGCTTATTAACTATATAAAGGTGAGTCATCTTCTAACAGTCAATGAATCATTAGCTGATGCCACATCCTAAATTTCTTTACCTTCTTTTATATCAAGTCTCATGTAAACAAATGTTTTAGCAGCTACTTCAGAAAAAGTGCTTTTATATGGTGAAAATTAATGTTCCTTCAGATCAAGTGTTATCAGGATTAAGCATATCAGGAGAACATAATTCTAAAATCAATGCAGATACTGTGTGGCTGCTTCAATTCTTATATTTACTCAATTGCAGAACTAGGAATGTTCTTAATAACAACTCAGTTTTTCAATGATTGGATTTTATTTTAATTCCGATAAGTTAAAACTTGCTTATTTCGTATAACTGACTTTGATTTTATAATGGGTTTGTAATAACATTACTTTGATATCGCATTGAGAGTTATGCATTTTGTGAAACAAAATAGAAAGGCTAATAAAGAATCAAGGCAACCTATCAGTTAAGGACCTTAGAAACTCAAGTACTTTCCTAGTTCTGCAATTATTCATGAAATAGATTATTAAAGGTGCATTGAGTACTAGTAGTCTATAATCAGGTTAATTGTACTTGCCCACCTGATTATACAACGTCCCAGAAAAAAAATGTCTAGATACTACTATGAATTATGGATGTTCACACTATAAAGGTGAACTCTTTGAGTAAATCTAAGAATGACCTTAAAATATACTAATGCAGTTATTGATGTACATGGGTAAAAGTTATAAGGGATACGTTCACCACAGAAATCACCAGGGTCAAAACCTATTTTAGTTGCCTTGTTTTTGAGTAACATTATTCACAGTTACTGCGGTGGGGGTGCTGCGGTAGCATTGTCGCCTCACAGTAAGACGCTGTCCGGTTCGATTCTCAGCTAGAGCGTTTTCTGTGTGGAGACATGCGTGAATGGGCGTACGTTCGTTGAAGGTTGTGCGTCAGAGCTGGCAACTTGGCAGGTAAAAATCTACTGCCAGTCATTAGCGGACCAGAGTTCCGCTGTGGCGACCCCTAACCGGGAAAAGCCGAAAGACACAACAACAGCATTCACAGAAAGACTTTGATGCTCAACCACATGCTTATATACCTTTCCTTACTTTTTGGACATAAATGGAATAAAAAATTCAGACAGATATGATAGAAAAGTTTAGATCTTTCTGATATTAAGTTCTAAATTAAAATATTAATTCCAAAACACCAGTTGCAAATATTATAATTTATGAACTGAAACCTGAACACAATGTTATTTTGTCTTGATCTCAATGAATTGACCTAAATGAGAACAGCAACAGTTTGTTTCACATAGCCAAAGATAAACACACACACACACACACACACACACACACACACACACACACACACACACACACACACACACACACACACACACATGCACACATACACACACACACACATACACACACACACACACACACACACACACACACACACACACACACACACACACATACATATATGTATATATATATATATATATATATATATATATATATATATATATATATATACATATATATATATGCACACATATCAAACTTCATGAAAATCCTTGGTTGAGCATTCAAAATTACATGGATAACACATCATCATCATCATCATCATCATCATACTGTTGACATTTTATATGATTTGACTTAGGCAATTACATTGGTTTTATAAACTTAGACTGATCGTTAAAGATCTCTGAGTTGTCTCAACTATTCATAATATAAGTAAATGAGCAACTTCTTTGAGCAGCAATAACTATATATTAGTCTCCTTATGCAAGCAAAATGCATCAGTCTGCAAACTGAACTCCATTACAGACAGATGCTGTTAAATTCAGGTGTGGAAAAGGGAAAGATAAAGTGCCTAATAGTGTGTAAGGTAAAAAGCTGTCCATGACAGCTGTTCCATACTGCTGAGTGGTCTGCAGGTTGGAGATATGCAGCCATCAATCTTAGATTGCCTTAGCAATGCAGAATGAATGCAGGCAGAAGTATATGTGCTCCAGTGTTGACCTTCTGTAGTGAATCCAGGCTCGGAGAAAGTGCCAGATGACTTTAGTATGATGATCTGGGTACTCATTGTGCAGGACATCTCTCCACATCTAATTACCCATAATAAAACACCCTGAGACATTCTACCAGAATTACAGAGGACTAACCTGTTAGTAGAATAAACTGAGGTGGGTACTGATAGATCATTTGAGGAACTAGGATGTGACATGATTTTTGTATACTTTGCTGGAGAAAAAACATAACTCAAAGAATGGTAGAAATAAATAATATGTCTGTACTAATAACATTGCAATGGATATTTCTATGCCGGAAGTGTATCAGATTCTAGAATTATTATCTAATGTCCAGAAAAAAATGTTCAGTAGTCAGGATATACTTGTTAACTGTATTCTTTCAAAATTAATTTATCAATGTTAATGATCTGCATACATGTAATAAATAAGCAGCTGTGAGTAACTTAGTCATTATTGAATGTAAAATATTAGAGATGGCACCACGTAAAGTTTGCTATTGTTAAGTCTTGCTCACTACAGAAGTTCTTGCTATTATCTCAGAATTTAGCATCATTAAACTAAGCTGCAGCAAAATCTGTCTGTTCTGGCCCTGCCGCAGTAGTTCTTCCACACCACACTCACACGCACACTCATACCTATGGCCAATTTAGTGTGCCCAATCCACCTACTGCATGTCTTTGGAATGTGGGAGGAAACTGGAGCACCCAGGGGAAAGGGCTAGCCACCCGGTGGTGTCAACTTTGGCTCTAGATGATTGTCACTATTGAAGTGACAACCTGACCCCATGTACAAAAATAGGAAAAGGGGGTTGTGGGTGGATGGATGGATAATGTCTCCATAGGTCAGAC
>NC_056744.1:839391720-839396720 GCF_019279795.1 Protopterus annectens
CAGCTTGCATATCCAGCTAAGGTAAAAATACTGTATACCAATGAGATGAGGACTTTTAATAACTTAGAGGAAACCTCTTCATTTATTAAAAATAATAATGCGATTACTTTACCAGAATATATGGATTGGATGTCACCTTCTCTCAAGAGAACAAAAGAAAAAATGTCTGGACAGACGTCAAAAAGAAGAAGCAAAAGACTGATACTGTTACAGCCAAATCTCTCAAAGCATTTACTATGATATGAATTGTTTTAACATTACTTTAAAAGACCAATTTTATGCTTGAAATTTTAAAACAGAGTTAACTAACTACTGGAACCTTTAACACTATTTTTTTTAAAATAGATGACACATGAGAATTTTCGCATTACCTCAGGTATGTAAAACAGGGTACTTTTCTTTCACAGAAGGAGGGTTATATAGCACATACAATATATACATTGTTAATCAACACACACAGTATGTGTTTGTGTGTGTGTTTGTGTGTGTGTATGTGTGTGTGTTTGTGTGTGTGTGTGTGTGTGTGTGTTTGTGTTTGTGTGTGTGTGTGTTTTCTCTCTTCTCTTTTTCTCATTATTTATTTTTATCTGCAGCTTGTCTCCCTTTCTATAGTCTTTCCTATTTACTATACTAATATAGTCTGTATATATTTAATAACCCACTACCTATGCAAAGATAAATAATAGTCTAAAGTAATCTAGTTATAGGGTAGACTAATAGGAAAAGTGGACTCAGATATTATTACAATATTTATTAGATTGATGGTAGACACTGTTATGCTTATTGGGTTACGGGACATGTTCGTGATTAACTCTGAAATGTTTCATTTATATACATATGTCAGTTGAATTATTTCCTTTTAGTATTAACAAAATATACAATAGGAGGGAAAAATGTACTGTTGGTTGAGAGAAGTGAAGCTTTTTTTACATTCTATTAGCCTCGCAAACTATTTCATTTTTTTTTAACATTCACTGCTTAGGAACTGCTATATTTACGTTGCCATGGCAACAGAAAACAATTGTGGCAGCTTCTATGGGCACTGTGAATCTGTGAAGTGCATTTAGCCTCGCAGATAACAAATAACAAAAAAGTAATGTTGTTTAGCTATTAAATTGAAATATAACCTAAGTAAGGGTAAACTAAATAATATAATAGGACAACATGTAAATACTTTATGAACTACCCACATTGGATTACAAATACCTGGAAACCCAACTGAAATGTCCCCAAACTACATGTGCACTTAAATGAAGCTGCCTGATTAAAAAGTATTACTCAGTTTAACATGCTGACTCCATAAGCTGTCTGCTCTATAAATGTTACATTTTATATGTTACTTGCAAATGACAGTCTCTAGAGCACAAGAAAAGATACATATTAGTTTTTGCAACATGTTATCTTTGCAGTAACCTTACACTCCGTACAAACTCATTTGGCAGCTGATAAGCTATTCATTTAAAATATCAGTTTGAATATTAATTGAGCCCTTGGAATGCTGCTGCCGTTCTGACAAAATATAATCTGAACTGAAAAATTAATGATTTGAAAGAAGTGAAGTACTGCACAGATTTCAAAAAACAGCTCTTGACACTACAGTATAAGTAGAAATGTATATATGCAAGGAAGAACTGAAATGTTTTAGTCTTCTAGTTAAAATAGCTTACTGTTAACATTTTGCTTTATCAGAAAGATTAAAGAGCTAGGAAATTACTATTATTTTGTCTTTATAATGTTTACTAATGAGATGTTAGACACTGCTTTGTTAAATGGATTGCGAGTCATGTTTATGACGGACTACTGAAAGTTATATTTGTTTACCTATGTTTGCTGAATTACTTTTATTAATACTGATTTAAAGCAAACAAAAAAAGGAAACCTCTGCTTTTGGCTAAAGGAGATGAGGCTTAAGTGTATTCTAACTGCCCTGTGAACTCTCTAAGATGCTTTAAACACTACTTGATTAAAACTTACCTAAGACAAGTCTTGATTAATATATGGGTACCTATACATTCATCCTAGACCTGATGTGATTTCCCCTTCTGGAAGCAGGAGGTGTGCTATGCAGGGTGGGGTTTGTCAGGGTGATCATAGTCCATGGTTTGAATATGCTTTGTAAGTCTATAAATCTGTGAAAGCACTGGACACTGGAATGCAGGGTGCCTCTGTTCAGAGACAGGATAGCACTGATAAGCCATGTCTTTTCATAAGTTTGAGTTGAAGTGGGTGGGGATGAAGAAAGAAAAAAAAAGAAGAGAAATACACCTACAGTAAATTTGTGCTTCATTGGTAATCGGCCATTGTCTCCTACAGAGGTTTTTAGCCAAACTCTTCTAGTACTAATCCATTTGATGTTGGCTTATCTAGTGTCTGATCATCTGTTGTGTTTAATTTATCAGAAATGACATATTTGACATGTTTAAGAACTTTTAAAGGTAACTATATATTGGATATCTTCTAAGTCAATACAATAATTGTTTATACTACGAGTAATTCATCCTGATGTATAAAATAATATAGAATAATAATAGAATAATATAGAATTTCATATCTCTATTAAGAAAATTCTCCATACAATAATTTAAAATATGGAGCTCAGTTCATATTGTTGGTTAAAGATATGTGATAATCCAATAGATCTATCTTTATCTATTGGATTAGGAATGACTTTCATTCCATATTTAATGGAGAATTCATATTTACTTGTATTTGATACTTTAGAACTAATGTTTTATAAAAGTAATTTTTTAAAGCCTGACCAGAATTCTACTCTACATGTATTTAAAGAAGAAAGAACATTGAATAGCACTTCTAAGTTTACACAAATAAAAATAACAATCATCGTTATCAGAGAATATAGTATAACAACTATAATTAAAAAAAAAGAAAGAAACAAAATGCTTCTTCCAATAACTTGAAATGGATGTAACATTCTTATCCTTAAATACTAATGGCTTAATTAATGCAAGTAAAAGATCAAACTTATTAAAATATCTAAATCTAAATAAGGCACAAGTAGTATTTCTCCAGGAAATGCATTTTAAGACTAATGATAGCTTTATTTGGAACCCTAAGGACTATACTGTCTTAGCTCAATCCTCCTATGGAACAAAGACAAAAGGAATATCAATTCTCTGGAAGAAAAACATAATCACTCCAAAAGTTATTTATAAATATGAAGACAAAGAAGGTCTACTAGCATTTGTTATAGTCAAATTTAATAACAGAATATGGACTTTAGCCAATCTATATTGGTTTGCAGGAACTGGAGCAGGAACGATTAAAAAAACACCTAGATTTTATTTCCAACAATTATAAAGGAAACCTAATACTGGGAGGAGATTTTAAATGTAGCTTAGAAGCTTCTGGAACCACCAAGAAATCTTTTTTGCATAGCAACTATTTCAAAATCCTTAAAAAGATGGATTGAGTCATTTCATTTAATAGACACTTTTAAAATAAAATATGATAGATCTTTATTATTTTCCTATAAAGAGCATAGATTTGGAACACAAACCAGAATAGACAAATTATTCGTAGTTCAAGATTTACAAATAAAAATCCTTAACTTCTTAATAGTTCTATGCCCCTTATCAGATCATGACTCACTGATAATGAAACTCCAAATAAAGTTTAAACCATTAATCTTCTCAACTAGAATTCCATCATATATCACAAAAATTAAGGAATTCAGACCCTGGATTTTGTCAGAACTACAATTATTTCTTGAAATTAATAATACAACAGAAATCAGTAGAGTCATGGTATGGGACTCATTAAAAGCGTATTTATTTGGTAAGACCCTTAGCTGGTACAAAAACAAAGCTAAAGAGTGGGAATATGAATCACTAGACTTGCAAACCAGACTCTTGATAGCAAAATCTGAAAAAAAAATTGTCCAGAAGTCAAAAAGGAAATAGAGGAATTAAATAAAAAAATAATGAAATTCTAATTCTAGCCTTGAAAAAATTAAAAGTAAATTCATTAGCCACCTCCCAGATATCTATGTAACTTATCTACAAGAACTAAAATACAATCCAAAGCAAATAACATTAGCAATATATATCATGAAAATAAAGGGAAAAAAGTATCATATATAGGAGATATCCTTGAAGCATTTTGGTTCCATTATATGGAACATTTCAAAAAAGAAGATTTAGATTCCAACCAAATAAACTTAGATACAAACCTTATCAATATAAAAAAATCCAGAAAACTTAAAACTAGACTTACAAAAACCTATATCCTACAAAGAAATTGCTGACAAGATAAAAGAAAGTAAATCTAACAAAGCTCCAGGGATAGATGGTATAATTATGGAAATTTACAAACTCTTTCCTTCAACAGTAATCTCCCTTTTCATGAAACTTTGCTAGAAGTCCAGTCAGAAGCAAAAATACCACCCTCATGGAAATATTCTCTCATAACACCAATTCTAAAAGATAATAACCCACCAAACCTTTGCACCTCATACAGACCTATATCATTACTGAATAAGGATTACAAAATATTTATGTGAATCTTAGCTAACAGAATGAAAATCCCACTTTCAAAGACAATTAATAATGACCAGACTGGATTTATATATAACAGGCACACACATGACAATATTAAAAAGATGAAAAATAAAGCGGGCAGGAATCAATGAAAGCCGGCAAAACTCCAAGAAGCAAGTTTATTACAGTGAATATTAAAAAGATACTTACTCTTATAAATTATGTGAATAAAGAAGAAAGAGAAACACTTGTAATCGGATTAGACATAGAAAAAGTCTTTGATTCCCTCAACTGGGAATATCTATTTGAAACTTTAACATTATTTGAATTTCCTCCTTCCTTCATTTTCCTACTAAAAAAACATATATATTAACAACTTAGCATACATTAAGTTAGGTCCTTTCACCTCAGAATCTATCCATATAACGAAGGGTACTAAACAAGGATGCCCCCTATCACCTATTCTGTTTGCTTTGGCTATAGGAATACTTGCAGAAATAATAC
>NC_056744.1:839401720-839454220 GCF_019279795.1 Protopterus annectens
TAATAAGATGTAAATATGAAATGATGTACATACATACATACATGCAAATATTTCAGTCACCAACATTAATGCCCTTCTAGTCTGCAAATATACCATATCAGTTGTTCCCATAATAAGTGTCTAGACCATTCTTAAAAATATCTGAATCAGTGCTTGCTTTAATGTAATTTGTTAGCCTATTCCATGCATCAGCTGCTCTCTCAGAGAACCAATTAGTACACTTCTCATTCCTATAGAATATTTTTAATTTCTCCAAATCTTTTGAGTTTCCAATACCATGATGAGAATGGACCCCATTCCTAAGTCAAACTATGATTAAATTTCATGAAATTAGTATTGTTTCAGTCTTTGATGTCAGCCAAAAGTGATCTTTGTAGCACCCACAATGTGCCCAGTAATGGTTCCTTCTGCAATTCATACAGGGTTACATGGATTGGTAACATATTTAAATACGATTGTAGATTCTTTTTTATAAGACCAGTTGCTCCTACTGCTAGTGGAACTGTCTGGGTATCTTTCTTCTACATTGCTCTCATTTCTGCCTGCAGATCCTAATATTTTATGACTTTGTGTCTCTCTCTCTAGGCAACACACTGTAGTCACTGGGTGTGGCAATTTCAATGCTCAATGCTACTTTTGTCTTCTTTTCATGGAGCACTATATCTGGTTTTCTAGAATCTATCCTTTGAACTGTTGGTAATGGGTGATCCCATGTGATATAAACTTCATAATTTTCTGTGATGCTTTGTGGCTCATGTTACCAGTGTTTTTCAGCCATTTCAATACCATCATATTTGCACAATCCCCAGTACAACAGTCTTGCCACATTATTATGCCTTTCAGCATACAGTCCTTCTGCCATTAATATGTCACAACCAACAATGAGGTGTGTTACTGTTTCCAATTCAGTTTTACAAAACCTACATTTGTCTGCTTCTCCCACATGTTCAATGGACTTTGTAAACCAGCGTGTATGTAGCCCACTATCTTGGGCCGCCAATATTAACCTTTCATCTCTTGGTTTGAATTTGCCTCTCCTTAACCATTTCTACATTCGCTCCTGATCAACATGAGGTTCTTCCAGAAGATTTCTATACTTGCAACTATATTTAAGCATTTTCCACATTTCTTGCCTTCTCATCTGGTCCTTCACCTCATATTCTTTCTTTTGTTTTTTGGCACATTCAGTTGCTGTCTGATTTTTGTCTACTTCTGGTTTGATTTCCATTCCTGCTTGATGCTGATATGCTTCTGCTCGATTAAGCAGAGAAGTCATCGTAGATTATTCTCCTCATGTTTCAAAATTTTCACTACATTTGTGTCTTGTGAGGTCTGCAGATATATGTGGAGTCCCATGATTGCAGATCTATGCATGTAATCAATTTCAAGGAGACCCATCCCTCCTTCGGAACGGGAAATATATAATCTTGGTATACACTGATTTTTATAAATCATTTGGTGAGCATGAAACATCCTTCTTGTTTTCCTATCTAATCGATCCAACATGTTTTAGGGGCAGTCATTTACTCCAAAACTGTAAGTTAGGACAGGAAGAGCAAATTGGTTTATAGCTTGAATTTTGTTCCTAGATGTCAATTCTGTTTTCAGGATTAATTTTAGTCTTCTAAAGTATTCCTTACTAAGTTTTATTTGCATTTGTTCACGTTTTATTGTTGATCCTTCATCAGTTCTCAAATATTTAAACACTCTCTCTTGCTGAAGTTCTTTTATATCACATTCTTGTCCCAAACTGATGTTTTCCTGGTGCTGCACTTTTCCTGCTTTAAAGGTTGCTTTCACACATTTATCAAGACCAAATGACATTCTTGTATCATCTGAAAAAGTTTTAACAACCTGCAGTTGTGCTTTCAGTTCCTCATTTAATGGGCTATACAGTTTTAAATCATCGACAAAGAGAAGATGAGAAGTCTTTACACTTTGTAGTTTTCTAGGAGCCAAATTATAGTCATAGCCTAAGTTGTTAAGTAAGCAGCTTAATGGGTTAAGGGCAAGGCAGAATAGCAATAGTGAGAGAGAGTCACCCGGGAGTATTCCCCTTTGAATTTTTATCCCTGGGATATCCTTGTCCTTTATCATGGCTTAATTGCAAAGTAGTCTGCCACTGTTTCATGGTCACTGTAATGGAGTCGATCAATGTAGGGTGTATCTTATACATTTTTAAGCACTCTTTTATCCATGAATGTGGGAGACTATCAAATGCTTTTTTATAGTCAGTCCATGCTATACTTCGATTCTTCCCCTTTTTATAGTTCTCCACTATGACTTTATTTAACAACAAATGATCCTTTTTCCATATGACTTTATTTTATTGCCCTGTTGTTCTACTGCCATAATTGAGTTTTCTTCTAAATGACTATAAACTCTGTCAGCAGCAATTCCCATGTATAGTTTATATGTCATCTGAAGGCAAGTTATTGGTCTATAATTTTTAGGGTAGCTTACAGGTTCACTTTTAAGTAGGAGCATTGTTTTTCCTGTTGTTGGCCACATTGGTGTCTGTTCAAGTGTACATATAAATAGTTCTTTCTCATGGCTAAATCTTCATGTAAACATGTTAATTAATACTTTTAACCAAAAGTTAGGTACTGCATCTGGGCCTGGGGTTTTCCAATTAGAGGCTTTTCTTAACTTTGTTTCAATCTCTCTGGCTGTTACTTCATCCCATTTCATATCCTGTACCTTTAAACGTCTTATTCTTTCTTTTACTTCTTCTAGCCATTTAACATCTTTGTAATGTTCCACAGGACCTTCATAGATACTTCTCCAAAATGCATCTATTTCTTCTTTTATGGCAGTCTTTTAATTCCTTTTACCTTGTTTCCCAATTTTCTATAAATCCAATTGCTTATTTTGTACTTTTCCTTTATATTTATCTGCTTATCCTCCTAGTTTTTCCACCTGTGCTGAAATTTTTAGTTTGTTGTTTGCAATAGCACATGATAGATCCTGGTCTGTTCTAATACTGTGCATTGCTTTTATCACATCTATCTTTCTTAGTATGTTTGTTGATCTATTCCCTCTTCTATAGTCTTCTAACAGTGACACTTCTTGTCTAAAATGATTTATAGTTTTCTCTATTCGATACTTCCATGATGGTATTTGATTTCTCCCCTTCCTTTCCCTCACTACCCTGTGTTCTTGTGGTAGAACTTTATCAGTTATTAATTTAGCTTCATAGTAATATATCCTGTTTACTTGTGTTATATTGAATGGATCTCTATGGACAGTCCTAAGTACTGTGTTCATTTGTTTTATCAGACTTCTGACTTTTTGGTTTTATTGACATTCTGCAGTCTGTTTCTTTCATTGATCTTAGTCTATGTTTATTAAATCATGCAACTCCTTTCTTAACTCATTTTCTTCCAAACTGGGGGCACATCCCTTGTTTTCCATTTCCTGTGGGCATTCTATAGAAAGTTCTAGGGCATCTTTCTGTAACACATTCTCTTCAATTTCATCCTGTGCCATCTGTTGTTCTGTTATATGGATACTCACTGGCCTATCACTCTTCAACTTTGACTGCATCAGTTTCCACATGTTCCTTTTCTTTCCCTTGCTGTCTAGCTTCAACTGAATGTTTATACTAGTTTCCTGTGAAAGACTGTAAAATATCTTCATATGGCATCTGACCAATTGCTTCCTGTTCTACTTGTCTCCCCTTAATTTTGATATCCATTGCTCTATCCTGTTGTGGTGCTTTCTGAATTAGATTTTCTACACTGAATCCTTCTCTTTGCAGCTGCTCCATAAACTCAGTTTCTGTTTCTTTCACTTCTCCATTACTAATTTATTTTTCTACTTTTCCTCTAAGTCTAATTTTTTGTACTGTAAAGTTTTCCATATCCAGATTCATTTGCCTGTATTTCTCTTCAAATATCTTTGGTGCTGCTCTTTTTGTATTGTATTGGTTAGTTTTGCTTTCTCCTTTGCATAAATATTACACCATATTAAATCTCTTTTTTCACCATGTCCACATTTCTTCTACATAGGTTGTCTGATGATTCTTTAGTACTTTTAGATAACCTCAAACATTCCCAAAGGTAGTTACCTCTAAATGCTCTATGTATGTGAATAAGGTCTCCTCTTAAATATCTGTATAAGACACTGTACAAGTTCAGATATTTTAGACTTTCATAATAGCTTAAATTTTCATGTCCATGGATGCCCTTGGAATATTTCTGCTGTATTCTTTCCAGTTTACTCATGCTTTATTTCTTATAAGGTTTCCATATTGTTATTCCATGCTCAAGTTTGGGTCTAATGCAACTAACAAACAAGGACTTCATCTTTTCCAATTTTCTAGACTTTATAAATCTTTTTATACAATTAGTAGTTCTATAATTATCATTACCCAATTGGTTGATATGATTAGAAAACCCCCCCAAAAAACTCTAAATTCTAACAATAAATGAAGTTCTCTTCAACCTTTTGGGATAAAATGCAGTTTTTGCCACTTCTGAGGCACTTTTTCGAATGATTAGAAATGCTCAAAGCTGGATCTACCCTTTTACCAAGGTCCTCAAATGAATCTACAGTTTCAATCACTGTGTGTTATATTAAGTATTCACCTTTAAGTTTATGTCTCCCAAGTCTCATATACCAGCATATTATTCTCCTGTGCCCAAATGGTCAATTTAGTCAAGTCTTTTTGCAGACATTCCCTATCTGTCACGTGTGATCAGTTTACCCAGTTTCAAGTTATCTGCATACAGACTGCAGAGTACCTCAGATGAAAAGATCTGAAAGATATTATCTAAACAAGTATGGGCCTAGAACAGAGCTGAGTGAGACACCCTGACTATAACCAAGAATTTTACCTGCCCAATTGTTATATACTTGCCATATCCCATTTGTAAGCCATGTAGCTATCCATCAATACCTATTTGTTATAATTTATTGATCAGCATTTTGTGTATGACTCTGTCAAATGCTGAAGTTAAATCTATATAAATTACAGAAACCTAAAACTGAAGGTACCAATGTAGATCAAATCATATATCCAATGCGAAAACAAATATAATAGTCCAGTGTAGTAAAAATCACACAAGTAAAGTTTACATTGGTACCTTCAGTTTTTGGTTTCTGTTGATTTTCATTGGGTTTTTCTACCAGCAAAGGGCTTTTTTAATTAATACTATATAAATTACATCACAGCACAATTTTTTCTCCTGCCTTTTTGTGATTCATAGTCATTATTTGATGCATTTCCACACCAAGCATAAATTTGCCTTTTCTGTCTACTTTGTGAAGATGTTTTCCCTTGTTGTTTCCTGGCGCTCACTGGCCAACACATATTGTAAGTATCTTAATGAGTGCATATGACCTCAAGAGAGATGTGTGGCCTTTCTATCCAGGTGGATATTAAGGTACATATAGCTCTCACAATACTTGCCACAGGGACATTTTAGAGACAGAGTGGGGACAGGCTGGATATCTCACAGGCTTCTGTTTGAAGGATTCTTCATCTGTTCCTGAATGTACTATTGGCATGTGTTGATTGGTACATCTATTTCCTGGCATCACCTCAGGACAGTGCCAGGACTATATGTGCCTTTTATGGAGTGGCATGTTTCCCTGAGGTGCTAGGTACAATAGATTGTATCCATGTTGCAGCTGAGTCTAAATCTGGCCCACATATGGAGTTGTACCATGAAAGGAGTGGCTACCATTCCATCATCTACCAGGTAGTGTGCATGATTCAATGGGGTACATCACAGATGTGTCTGCCCAGCAACCTGGCAGTGCACATAATTCCTATATCTGGCATACTACATCGGTCTACTGTGTGTGTGATTCATTGGGGTGCATCACTGATGTGTCTGCCCAGCATCCTAGCATTGCACACAGTTCCTATATCTGGCACACTACCTCAGTCTACTATGTGTGTGATTCATTGGGGTGCATCACTGATTTATCTGACCAGCATCCTGGCAGTCCAGACAATTCCTATATCTGACACACTACCTCAGTCTACTGTGTGTGTGACTCATTGGGGTGCATCACTGATGTATCTGCCCAGCATCCTGGCAGTGCACACAAATCCTATATCTGAGACACTACCTCAGTCTACTGCCTCTTCCTGCATGGTAGGATGATCAGTGGTCATCTTGTTTGTAAGTGGACATTTTTTTTCTTTATCATTTAAGTAGTTATTTACAGTAAAGTGTATTCCTTAATACTAAACCACATTTTTTGCCGCTCCTTTTTTTCTCTCCTTTTATTGTTTTTTTTTTTTTTTTTCAACTGATGCTGGATAACAGCTGGGGCCATGGCTCATGACATCAGTGAGAAATCCAAGGGGAGCTGTGGAATGTAATTTTAATACAGTTCTGCCACAGACTCATATTGCTGTCAAGAAAGTGTTTGACATGTAGAAAAGTAGATTTAGATGCTTGGATGAATCCGGGGGTGCCCTTCAGTATGACCCAAGTACTGCATGCAGGATGTTTTTTTTTTTACTCAAATGATTTTTATTTTGATGAAATAACACAATAATTTAATACATTCATAACATTCAATAACTATTTACATTATTTACATTCAGCCTGACAAAAAGGATTCAGATAAAAACATTTGTAGTTAAATAATAAGTTAATATATAAACTATGATAGGAAGAGTTTAGTTCCATCTGTAGGGTATCAGTCAAATTCAAATCTTTCCTCCACGGACTATTAACCAGTGGCTTAGGAAAAGCTCTTAACTATTTAGTTTTTTTCTCCATTAGTATGCATTTCTTCAGTGATGATAGAAATTCCTCCATTGTGGGTGCTACATTAGAGTTCCATCTTCTAGTTATTCATTTTCTGGCTATTGCTAACATTGTCCACAACAAATACAGGTCATCTTTCTTCATATTATTACTATTAACAACATTCAATAAAATTAAAGACTTTGCCAAAACAAATATATCAGTATAGATAGCTTGAAGAAATGTGTTAATCTCATTCCAATATGGTTTAATATTAGTACAGTCATAAAAAATATGAGAGCAGTCAGCATTAGTGGACAGATGACATCTCCAACATAACTTGCTGTTTGAAGGGTTCATTTTTGAGAGTTTCTCATGTGTCAGAAAGGATCTATGTATAAATTACCAATGAAAAATCCTCCAGAATTGTGAGTAAAAAGTTAGTTTAACTGAAAATAAAATGTTTGTTTTATCTTCCATTGATAATGATATTTGAAACCCTTTAGTTAGGTATTGCCAGTAAGAATCTTTAGGGGCTGTCTTATAGACAATTAAAGTGTTATACAGATATGATAATTCATTCTTAACATTGATATTATTATATAGAATTCCAAAAATCCAGTTTATAATTTTTGGTATGGTTTTGAAGGATGAGTTATGTATTATTCTACACAGATCCTTAGTGTATGCTGTGACACTCTAAAGAACCAACCAGTCATTAGGGGATAGGCCATAGGTTGATAATATACTTTGTGTGTTCAAATCTTGATGGTTTTCAATACATTGCAACCAACAAAACAGATTATTATTTTCCCATAAACCAATAATCTCTCTATGTGTTTTATCAAGGAAATCCCTTGTAATAGTAAATGGTATTAAAAATCTATGCCACAGTTTTATATCTAAATTTGTGTTAATGAATTTTCTAAACACATCGAAATATTGTTTATTGTTAGTTTAGTTAATTTTGTTGTACTGTATTGTAAATTTAAACTTAAATAGTGCCATCTCTTATTATCTTTGTCAGTTACCAAAGCATTTAATTTTCCTACATTAGTATAATGGAGTGTAACTGTTTCCAATTGGAAGAGTATCTAGGATTTATCCAATTCATCGCTATTTTAATTATAGATGCCTTTATATAAGTTTCAGTCTCTGGGAATTTTAACCCCCCTTGTTCCCATTTTCTGATATGATGAGAATGTGCCACTCTATTTCTTTTGGGGTACCATAGGAATTTCATCAGAGCTAAGTGATTTCTTTAACAATTTTCTTTCCTGGTGGAAGTATAAGGGCTTGTGCTATATATAATATTTTAGGTAACAAAACCATCTTTATCAGATGTAACCTAGCATCAAATGTTATAAACAAATTATTCCATTTGCTTATTAATATCTTGATTAAGTCTATGGCTTTAGCATAGTTAAGCTGTAAGATTTCCTCTATATTCTTGCCCAGGACTATTCCTAAATAGTCTATAGTTGAAACTTGGTTTCCAATAATATGATTAACTGGAACCCGTATGTTGTTTTTTTTTATTTAATAATAAATATTTTGATTTAGATTTGTTGAAAGAGAGTCCTGAGATTTTTTGGAAATTATATGAAGCAAAACCTGGACATTCTCTGACAGTCTGGACAGTTGAGAGGTATGACTGTTTGGTCCCAGTATCAACACCTGTTATCTTTTTAGATTCCAGATCTGGGATGTGTGAGAAAAGAAATCACTTGGTACAGACATCTCATACTTTAAATCTAGGTCTCTCCCCTCTCCTCCTGCTCCAAAATAGTCAGTCAGTCACCACAGACACCTTGGACTTTGCTTTGGATTCAGTGTTAAGGGGAATAAATGTGCAAAGTATATGGGACAACAAAGACAGACACAAGCACATAAATGTATAAGAGATGCTTGCCCTTATTAACGTACTCAACTTTGGTCCCCAGGACCACTTCAAGTTGCTACTGACAGTACCAGAGTAATGTGGTACAGAAACAAGCAAGGGAGAACCAGGTCTGACTCCCTATGCAGGCTAGCCATGTTATCACAGGATAAAGCTTTACAGCAGATTCTCAGTCTACATCCTATATTCTATCACAGCAAAACTGTGTAGTAGATGAGCTGGGCAGGACAAAGGCAGACCCTCATGAATGTAAACTAGACCAGAGGTTCTAACAAGATCTGATCCATCTGCGGGGATTTTTTCAAGCAGACCTTTTTGCCTTCTCAATGACCTATCAGTTAGCAAAATTTTGCTCTAGGACTCCATGCAAGAAGGCCTCAAAGACTGATGTCTTTTCCTTTCCTTGGACAGGAATATTCCTGTATGCTTTTCCAACCTTTCTTCTGATAGTCAGGTTAATTCTGTAGATTCAGAATTAGTCCCCCAAGATAAAAGTGGTGACTCCCTTCTGGCCCAGGCAACATTGGTTTGCCCGTCTTTTGGCATTGGCCAAGGGCAATTACCACAAGTTTCCTCATAGACTGCCTCTAGTCACTAGAACAGGGGCAAAAGAGGTAAATGGGAATATATTTTTGGGAGTGTAATAACTTGGCAGACTTTAAAAATTCCCTACAGACTACTTTATCAGAAATACTGGGTGGACTTGTTAATGTAACTAAGGAATTGATTTTTTTTGAGCTATGGTACAGAATTGGAATTGTCAACACATAGTAAGGCCTTCCTGAGTCTAATTATGGTAGCTGCCAAACATGCAATTACTAGAAAATGGAAATTAAAGTCTAAACCAACTGTACTAGAAGTAGTGAAAATAATAACAGAGATAAAACAATTCGAATTGGGATTTTTAAAAAAGGGTAGGAGCAAATTACATAGAAAAAAGAGGGAATTGTGGGAACAATACATGTAGAAAAATGTTTTATAGGAGGAATGAGGTTTAAGGGGAGGCAGGAATTGAATGAGTTTTGTAATGTTTAACTGATAATGACAATGGATAGATTGTGAGCGATCTATAATGTTTGCAACTGAAAATATGTCAATATGGTTTGTTTTCATTTATATAAATGTATGATTGCATATGTCATAAAAAAAAGAACAGGGATATTTTATACATCCCAACCCCCAAACAACATTAACTGGCTGCTTGGATGATAGGGTCTTAATACCCTTCAGGCACCTGTTTACTGAAGTTGTGCAGGAGGTACTAATAGGAGTAAGACAGCCTTCTACTAGAAAATCATATATTAGCAAATGAAAAAGTATTTCTAGTTGGTGTCAAACATAACCAGAACTTGTTTTACAATATATGTGAGAGTTACTTTCCTATCACCTGTCTTACTCCTTTATCAAGGGTCATCTGTTTCCTTTCCTATCACCTGTCTTACTCCTTTATCAAGGGTCATCTGTTTCCTTTCCTATTGCCTGTCTTACTCCTTTATCAAGGGTCATCTGTTTCCTTTCCTATTGCCTGTCTTACTCCTTTATCAAGGGTCATCTGTTTCCTTTCCTATTGCCTGTCTTACTCCTTTATCAAGGGTCATCTGTTTCCTTTCCTATTGCCTGTCTTACTCCTTTATCAAGGGTCATCTGTTTCCTTTCCTATTGCCTGTCTTACTCCTTTATCAAGGGTCATCTGTTTCCTTTCCTATTGCCTGTCTTACTCCTTTATTAAGATTCATTTGCTTGCCTTTTCATCATGTCTGTCCATGGATCCCTCTGTTTCAAGGCATTCCAATGTCAAAATGTTTTTAAAATGGGCTTTGCATAAGAGATTTCCAAGAAAACCAGTGCCTCCTCCTTGGGACATTAATTTTGTGTTAGATAAGCTAGCACATTTTCCATTTGAACCTTCTCATCTGGCAGACTTGAGGTTCTTAACATAGAACACAGTTTTACTACTTGCTCTGACCTCTGCAAGAACAGCATCTGAGTTGTAAGCTGTTATGGTGGGTCAACCTTATTCCACAGGACAGGGTTTTCTTGAGAACGAAGCCTTCTTTTTATGGTTAGAGTGGAATCCAAATTTACTTCAAGTCAAACTATACATCTCCCTGTGTACGTCTCCTCTGAACCCCAAAATGAGGGAGAAAGGACACTTCATACCTTGGATGCCCAGAGACAGTTCAGTTACTATCTTGACATCACAAAATCTTTTAGAACTTCTGATCAGTTGTTTATTTTTTGTGAAGGTAAGGAGAAGAGACAACCTGTGTCAAAACAGATTATTTCCAAGTGGATATCTTAGGCTATTACCTTTTGTTATTTCTACTGCAACAAAACTATTCCAGGCAAGGTCAAGCCTTTGGCTTTATCTATGGCTTTTTTGAAAGGGGTGAATTCTAACAGTATTCTAGAAGCAGCAACTTGGTCCTCTGTACATACTTTTACAAAGCACTACAAGCCAGTTTCCTTCTCCAGGTCTATGTCAAGTTTTCCTAGGACCATTCTCCAGGAGCTCCTGGACCCTTCTTCTTCCACATCCTAGTTGTTCTAAGCTATGGTAATCTACCCATACAGCTCAGATTACTGCAGCAATGATCAATATGAAGAACATAGTACAGTTGTGCAAAGAAAGTTATCATAGCAGTAGATGTTAGAATTATCACTGTTTCAGTAGCCACTTCCTCCCTCCACTCTCCTTGTTTTTTGGTATGTTTTTTATGCCAGTGTGCAGGCATTTGTTTTTTTTTTTTCATTCCTAACAATGTGTTCTCAGGGTTAAACCTTCATCTCTCATTTGACATGAATGCTCCAAAGGTCTTGGATCCCAAATCTGTCTTTTTAGTTAGTTCAGTTCAAGCTAATGGTTTGGGTGTGTGGAAGTTGCCCTGAAGCTTTGCAGGGCATACTCCTTAGGTTACTGCAGCAGGGATCATTGCAACAGCTACTGTTTAGTAAATTTACCTTCACAACTGCACTTTTCTACATTCAAAAATTATTACATGCAAATTTGTATTTTATTTCAATATTATTTTCTACAACTGAAGTACTAACTGGACTGAAAACTTATAATGCAGATGTAAGTAACAAAGTCTGTGATTGTGCGTATGTGGGTGTATCCCTTTAATTAAACTCAGAAACCAGCATTTATTATCTCTAGCATGCTAAGGCATAGCAGAGGATGGAGAAGCTTGGACTCTGGTTTTAGTGTATTTCTGACTATAGTGTTGATTGCTCGCTGTATACCTTTTTATTCTGAATTTGTAAATGGCTAACCTATCCTTACTATATCCATTTTCACAATATAAAGTGTACACTAGGCTGCCTGGACTATGGCCAGAAACAGAATGAAACCAGAGTCCATGCCATATAGCAATTACTATATTACAATTGTTGTTCATCACTATGTAGTTTAAGTGTTGGAACGTCCAAATATAACAGAGAAATCAGAGTTTAATGTTGCCTATTGAAACTTCTGTCCTCCTTTCATTTACTCATTCAGTTTTTTTGCACACTTGCCAGTCTTTGTGAATGGTATACTCAAAGACCATGCATTCAGGGGAAAATACATGTCCCATTCACACTTGGAATGGGGTGATGAGACACAGTAGTTTCACTTATTATTTTAATATGAAATTTGTGGGTAATTATTCCTGATCCAACTACAGTTAGCCATATATGCAGCTATTAAACATATATCATGTATATACATCATTTATCACAGTTAACAGTAGAAGAAAAAAGAAAAAATGCCCTTTTTTCAGGTCACTACATGCCTCTCTAGACTTCCCTCAGCCTTTAGCAACTGCCAGCACCTCTGATCATGCAGGTTAATGTTTCCTTTCTTGTAAAAGACAAATTAATGCATGCAGTGATATGGGTGGGCTATGCTGTGTAGTACATTGTCTGCTGTCACTGTTCATCAGACATTCCCTCTTATGTTTAAATATTTATTTTATTTCAGAACAGTAATCATATTACTATTTATAAAAGTCTTGCATGATTACTGATTGACACCAGTTCAGTGATATTGTAAGGCATCATATAATGAATAATTATTTTTTTAACTGTTTTGCACAAGAAGTGATGTTAAGTTGGTGTGCTTATGTACGCACATGCTGTATCTCTTCAAGTGGTACATTAAATAAAAAGTGCTACATCAGTATTTCACATAAGTTCATACCTTGCACTTGAATTAAAAACGTATCACTTTTTTGTGTTATGCAATGTTTACTCAGTTTTAATTGTGACACATCTGAAATGACTTACTGATGTCTTTTAAGGTACTCCACATCAGATTATTTCATTTTCTTGTACACAATAAATAAGGTGTGTCCTCAGAGACATAAATCATCATTGTGCAGTGCTGACGAGAAAATGATAACAGTACTAGTTTACATGTAGGATACTCCTGTAATATATATTTTTATATTTTAAATAATGTTTCTCTTAATAGTGTGTAGTATCATGTTGTCAGCAATTGCCAGCTGTAACACTGTTAATGGATAGACCATAAATGGTGTAAATCAGTTCAGTCTGAATGCTATGACATACAGCTTTCTTTCCAGATATTTTCTTTAATTGTAAGCAATATCATTATTGAAATGAAATGCATGTGTATGCAAAGTGTCTTAACAATAGGTGACAATCTGCACTCACATATTCTGACTTTTTTAATCTATTTTTTTATTTTATTTAAAATCTCGTTGCCTTTCAAGGTAAATGCTCACATCTCTGTAAAATTATAAGCACTGGAAATGTCTGTCTTGAATCATAGTAGGTCAAGGTAAAATGTGCCATATACAGCATTCCCTAAAGATAGAATGAGGTGCATGTGATTTTGAGGAGGAGCTGGTATATGAGCTAAATGATGACTTGCTGTGATGTTATGATGTGCTTGATACAAGTGATCCTACAGCTACTGATCTCATGTACTGTGAGACCAGAACCTCAAATGAGAGGTTCTACTATGTGTGCTAAAGTGGCCTCCATTAAATCAGTTGTGCTTGTCCCCTCTATTGTTTCCGCTACCTTCTTGTAGTGAGTTGTGATATGTCTCTGCATGTCCAGACAGTACCCTGTCCTCTGCTTGTTTGAGTTTGGTATATCCTCACAAGTACATGAAAGGATGCAGACATGGGTGCTTGCTGTGGTATCATACTGCATATCAATGTGATCACAGCATTATCCCTACTTTCTGCCATTTCCATGTAGTTCTGGAAATCCTGAAAAACAGCCTGGAGAACTCTGACCATTTCTATTAGAGTATCTATGGAAGTGCACTGATCTTTTACAGTGTCATGGCACATTTGCTCCTGGCCAATGCATTACATGTTTCCTGGGGTGCTGTGCCATATGCCTGCACCTGGCACCCCTTTGTAAAGGCATCACTGTGGACACTGCTACCTCTGAATTTCTGCCATCCTCCAGAAGGTGGTCGATGGATTTGCAGATATTAGTTTAGAGATGCATGGGTTTTATCCCTGTATAATGTGTAGTGTAATGTCACCCTGTACTTGGCTTTGTGATCCAGTGTCACTTCCTGCAGAGTTACTAACATGTTGTGGGGTGTGTGATCTTGTCATTAAACTTGGCAACTGTGAACCATTTTACTGAGGTTTTCACATAAATGTAACTATGTTATCTACATCGTCATCATCATCATCATCATCTTCTGCTGCTAATATCCCCTAAATGTATTGGTATAATGGAACTGCTTGTTTCTACTGCTGACCTGTCAGGAGTGAATTGAATACATTACTACTCATATACTGATATACACTACTGTATGCTGTGTACGGAGGTATGGAGGACATTTACCATTCACACTCTGTTCAATGTCATTATGTGCAGAAGTGGAGGGTTCACCTGCTATTAGTAATTGCCATGTGTTACATGTATTCATTCTATTTTAACATTCAATTCTCTATATAAATATGTTACTGTTGTCAAACTAACCTCCTGAGCAGATGTCTGATGATGGTGCAGACATGGGCAATATCCAGTGTCCACACCACCTCTGATTATGCCATTTTCATTGTCATTTGAGTCACAGTCATCCTCATGAATGGAGAGGAGGTACTCCTTATCAAGTGTCTGAGGCCTTCCAGGACTGCTATGGGCAGTTGCCATCTGCCTTGCCTTTACTCTGGCACATATTACTATACCATTGGTCCTCTTCTACACTGTGTTAATGTTCCACCAGCAGCCTTTATATCCATAACCACTTGGTTCCAGGCTTTTGCCCTCTCAGCTTATTTGGGTCCCCTTTTCCAAAAATATGTTTGCCCTATGTCGTAAGAGCTACCATGAGGATGTGGTTCTTCTAAAGGTTAAAACTCTCCTTTCCCTGTCTAGATCTTTGCTGCCAGGACTGGACTTGCACATAGGTGAACTTTTTCCTTCTTTCTTGCTTTATTTTTAGAGCAATGTTTATTTGCTCTAAAATAAATAAATAAATAAATAAATAAAAAGGTGCACCTACTAAAAGAAAATGCAGCAGAACATTGGGTGATGGGGGTGCTCTACCTGGTGTGGTGCTCAAGTCACATTACCTTAGCTTAAATGTTGCATGGTCACAGCAGCAGAGACCTCACAACATTCACATATAGGTGCAAAGCTGCTAGAAGGAGAGTGTGTGTGTTGTTTAAATACAATCATGAAGGTAATGCATATTGTTACAGAGGTAAAAATCAGGGACATTATGTAGAATTCTGGATGGTGGAATGGTGTGTCATTGGTGAGATTCCTTCTTCTTCTTCTTTTTCTTCTTCTTTCGGCTGCACCCGTTAGGGGTCGCCACAGCAGATCAACTGTTTCCATTTCTTCCTGTCCTCTGCATCTTGCTCTGTCACACCAACCACCTGCATGTCCTCTCTCACCACATCCATAAACCTTATCTTAGGCCTTCCCCTTTTCCTGTTACCTGGCAGCTTCATCCTTAGCATCTTTTTCCCAATATACTCTGCATCCCTCCTCATCACATGTCCAAACCAATGTAATCGTGCCTCTCTGGCTTTGTCTCCAAACCTTCCAACCTTGGCTGACCCTCTAATATACTTATTCCTAATCCTGTCCATCCTTGTCACACCCAGTGCAAATCTTAACATCTTCAACTCTGCCACGTCAAGCTCTGACTCCTGCCTTTTTGTCAATGACACTGTCTCCAACCTGTATAACATAGCTGGTCTCACTACCCTCTTGTAGACCTTCCCTTTCACTCTTACTGGTACTCGTCTGTCACAAATCACTCTTGACACTCTTCTCCACCCACTCCATCCTGTCTGTACTCTCTTCTTCACCTCTCTTCCACACTCACCATTACTCTGAACTGCTGATCCCAAGTACTTAAACTCATTCACCTTCGCCATCTCTACTCCCTGCATCCTCACCATTCCTCTAGCCTCCCTCTCATTCACACACATATATTCTGTCTTAGTCCTGCTGACCTTCATTCCTCTTCTCTCTAGAGCATATCTCCACCTCTCCAGGGTCTCCTCCACCTGTTCCCTACTCTCACTATAGATCACAATGTCATCTGCAAACATCGTAGTCCACGGGGACTCCTGTCTGATCTCGTCTGTCAACCTGTCCATCTATGATACTATATATGCAATAATGCTGCTGGTAGTGGTTTCCCTAATGCTTTTGGCAGTTGTTTTGGCTTTATGATTTATGTGAGGAGTTGGGATGAGGTGAATAGTGCAGAGAGTTATGTGTTATGACCTTTTTTGCAATATTTTAGGTAGTGATAAATCAGATATTTTGGACAATATTTCTGGCTTTTTGTTTTGTGTGGACAATTCAGATTAGGGGAATGGTACAGTGAGAAGTATTGTTATTACTATTTTTATAATAACGATGGCAGTGATCAAGCAGATTTTTGGAAATATTTTTTGGCTTTGTGATATGTGTAGAGCAACTTGAACTCATATACTTTAATGTGTCACAACTTGAAAGTGTGGGCTGTGGAGGTGAAATAGTATTATCTAGTGATCAGATGTGGCTATAACTGCTGAGTGGGGGTTGGAGTTGCCCAGATGAAAGTAATTTACCATCTAGATTTTGCTCTGTTGAAACAGTCACTTTATTTCTTTGAAGAACTAGTGTGCTTTGTGAGAAGTAAGATGGATTACTTAACTGGACACCTGATAGCACAGGCAGAGTAGATATAATTGCTGTGGCTGCCTGCTGTGAAAGAAAATGACTAGCTGCCAGCTGCTCTTTGTTTATTATTTTGGCTTTGCAGGACTATTGTGATTTTGCGAAACAGTGTGCAACATTTTAATGTATGGCAACTATTTGTATGTAGCAGTGGTAAAACACGTTACAAGTCATCATCTTTTATCACAATCAGAGGTCTGAACTGCAGATAGAA
Organism: Protopterus annectens; assembly: GCF_019279795.1. Classification (NCBI taxonomy): domain Eukaryota; kingdom Metazoa; phylum Chordata; order Ceratodontiformes; family Protopteridae; genus Protopterus; species Protopterus annectens. The sequence continues at coordinate 839,418,705 of NC_056744.1, forward strand.
GTGGCTATAACTGCTTGACTGGGCTTGTCTGGATAAAAGTAGCTGACAATGTTGTCACTTGTTCAGTTTATCATTCTTCTCTCAAAAAATAAGGGATAAATGCATCACAGAATATCCAGATTTTCAGAACTTCTGCAGGCTGGTGGCCTCCACTCCCAAAGGCTGTATTAGTTGATTTTGACATGGGTTTAGTAATCATCTCTGTCCTAAACCATTCCTAGTCTAAAACCAGTCCTGCTGGTAGCTTAACACAAAAGGTTGTTGTGCTTGTGTGGAGGGGTGATGATGCTGTCATTGTTTCTTTAAAATCCCTTCCAAACCTTAGAGGTCACTATCTTGTTCATAGGTTTATAGGTGTGTACTAGGCTAATGGCCCTAGAGCCTTTACAAGCCTAGTCCATAGGATTACCCTAGCATCATGCCACCTGACCTTAGTTCCCAGTACCTCTGTCTCATAGAGCCACTGGAGTGATCCCCGGTGTGAAATTTCTATTTCCCATCCACTCATCAAGATTTCTCTTGAAGAGGGCCAGTGAGGTGCTCTGTCTGACATGTATGGGAAGTCTATTCCATAGCATGGGCAGTCTCTGGGTTATGAACCTGTCCCTCCAGCATGTTCTGTTGATTGTGGTAATGAGGTTGAGGTCTCTGGAGCATGTGGTGCGGAAGGATTGGGATTTCTTTAGATGTCGCATTTTTAACAGAGCTGGGTCATACATGGCTTTGTAAGTCAAGCAGAGATCACCTCTTAGTAGATGATATGAGACAGAGAATAGCTGGAGTTTTTTTAGCCTGTCCATGTAGGACATGTGTTTAAGGCCTAGGATCCTTTTTGTGAGGTACTTTTGTGGCCGTTCCGGCTGTTGCATGTGTCTGGCGAGGTACATGCCAAATGGGGAATTATACTCGATGATTGGCCTAATGAGGGAAGAGTAGAGAGAGAGATGATGACCTCATTCTTCCTGGATGCAAAACCCTTGGTAATGAGATGTGAGACATAGAAGGACATTCTGACCACAGTGGCAATGTGGTGGTCAAAGGAGAGGTTGCTATCAACCTGTGTCCCCAGATCTCTTATAACACCTTCAGTGTTCAGTGGTCTCCCATTGATGTGGTAATTACTGGGAACTGAGTTTTTAACAGAGAATGATAACACATTATTGGTATTAAGCTTAAGGCCGTGGTTTCGATACTAGTCATTGGTTTCAGTGAGGCCTTTCTGTAGGATGTCTACATCACTTGGGAAGTTAATAATGGCTCCCAGCTTGCAGTCATCGGCAAACTTTGTCAGACAGAGTCCCTCTGTGTTGGACTGCACTTCTGAGAAGTAGATGCCAAATAGAAGAGGACCCAGGACTCCACTCATGACTGGTTGGCAGTCTGACTTGGAGTTCGCTACTTTCACACTGTGGGTTCTGTCTGTGAGACAATTTGTAACCCACCTAGTGATATAGGGGTTGATGCCTATTTTGGTGAGTTTATCAATAATTCCTGAGTGGGGAATGGTATCAAAGGCATTGGCCAGATTGAGGTAGGCTGTATGAACTGCCTTGCCCTCATCCACAGCTCTGGTGACTAAATCAAAAAAGTCAACCAGGTTGAGCAGGCATGATCTACCTTTCACAAAACCAAATTGCGTGGGATCTAGAGTTTGGAGATTCCCTATATCCTTGTTAATTAGGTCCATGATGATGCACTCCATAGCCTTACATATCAGACTCATCAGGCTAATGGGGCAAAAATTCCCAGGGTCTGTAGTCACTCCCACTTTATGGAGAGGGATGACTGTAGCAGTATGCCATTCAATAGGTACAAAGCCTGAGGTGAGGCTGTGAGTGAACAGGACACACAGATGTGGTGCCAGTTCACTTTGTAGTTCATGTAGAACACATCCAAGGATATTGTCGAGTCCCATGGAAGCTGTATTCTTAGTCTTGGACAATGCACTTTAACCTGTGCTACAGTAATACTGGGTACCTGGCATTCCTCCGGTATTGTGAATGGTCCTTTAGGGGGCGTAAAGTTGGCACTGAATCTGTCGGCCAGTATGTTGATCAGGATTGAATGCAGGAATGGTTAAAGAGAGGCAAATTCAAACCAACAGATAAAAGGTTAATATTGGCAGCCCAAGATAAGGGGCTACATGTTGGTTTATGAAGTCTATTGAACATGTAGGAGAAACAGACAAATGTAGGTTTTGTAAAGCAGAATTGGAAACAGCAGCACACCTTGCTGCTGGCTGTGACATACTATTGGCAGGACTGTATACTGGAAGGCATAATAATATGGCAAGACTGCTTCACTGGGGATTATGCAAACATTATAATACTGAAATAGCTGAAAAACACTGGAAACATGAGCAACAAAGCATCATAGAAAATCATGAAGTCTACATCACATGGGATTACCCATTACCAACAATTCAAAAGATAGATGCAAAAAAAAAACAGATATAGTGGTCCATGAAAAGAAGACAAAAGTAGCATTGATCATTGAAATGGCTACACACAGTGACTACAGTGTTTTGCGTGCAAAGAGATACAAAGTCATAAAATATCAGGATTTGCAGGCAGAAAGGGAGCAATGTGGAAGAAAGATACCCAGACAGTTTCAATAGTAGTAGGAGCAATGGATATTATAAAAAAGAATCTACAGTCATATTTAGATATGTTACCAATACATGTAACTCCATACACATTGCAGAAGGAGTCATTACTAGGCACACTGCGGGTACTGCAAAGAGCACGTCTGGCTAACATCAAGATTGAAACAATACTAATTTCATGAACTTTACTCATCCTGTTTTCCCAAACATCTTTATCAAATTTGCACATATGACAAAGGCGATCTTACATTTATATAAATGAAAAAAACATACAAAATGATATCACTTTAGTTGCAAACAGTTTACATCACAGACATCATTGAAATAACTGTAGTTGTAAATATTATACATAACTTATAAACCATCCACTTATTGTCAGTTAAGTATTATATAGCTCATTCAAATCCTGCCTCAAACCAATTTCCTGCTCTGTTCCCACAATTCTTATTTTTTCCTATGTAGTTTGTTCCTTCCCTTTCCCAAAGATCCCCAGTTCCAGTTATTTTATCTCTGTTATTATATTCACTACTTCTAATACTTCTAGTACTTCTAGTTCTAGTCTAGCTTTATTGGAAAGGCTCACCCAGACTCTGCTACACTTTGCTGTGAGGGAAAGGTTGGTTTGCTGTTTATTTGTTGTATTTTGTATTAGTTTATTGCTTTTTTATATTTTGAGTGCTGTGATTTGTTTTCTTTACCCTGTGTTTTGCTTGTGTTCTGCTTTTAACTGCATATTAAAACTTCAAAAGACACCACAGCTCTGTCTCTTGAGAGACAGGCAGAAATCACCACCCCCACCCTGTCACTGTCGTGTTCTTAAATACCACTGTCTTTCTAGTTGCCTGCCTCTTATGTTAATTTGACCATATATCTCATTTCCTCTTTGCTTTCACTGACTTGTGTGAGTAAGCACAAAATTATCATTTTGTGAAATCACTCCATTTCAACTATTTACATTTATTGGCCATTCTACTGTATTTCATAGTACCGGAATACAAAAGTGATCACCCCCTTTCAATCTATCTTGCTGTTTTAAAAATAGTGACTCTCCACTAAAACTTAACTTTTTAGACAGGTAAAACTTAAGTTACCTACTTTCACATCTAACTTCTCTAGTGCACACTGCAGTGTTTAGGATAAACCATTTTTTTTCATCTTACCTTTAAGCATCCCTGTGACTAGCACTTGCTCTAATACCTGCTGGAAAGCACTAGGAAGCCTTAAACTGATACAACCACTCAACTCTCCTTATTAATATGGAAAAATTTATCATAGGCACTAAACAGCCTATAATTGCAAAGTACCTTGCTAAGGTAAGGGGAAACAGCTCCTGTACTTTTCAAAAAAAAAGCACCAAACCAGGCATGCCCAAGGGTCAGCTTCCATTGATTTCTCCTGCCCACCTGGTGAATCTGGGCATACTGGGGCAATGTAGCAATTGCCTCATGTACACAGACAACCCTCTCCTCCTACCACCCAACACTACAACCTGTGAGAGATGCACTTACATAGCCAAACTGGAAGCAAAGCTCTCTCCACCCAAGATTGTGCTAAACAGTCAAGAGGAGAAGGTTAACATCCGCACTACACCTCAAGCAACACATAGCCCTTCTAAACTCACACCACCAACACCCACACATAGCAACACTAAATCCACATATGCAGAGGCCCTTAACTGTAACCTGCCCAAGCAACAAGGACTTCCGAAGCTGAAACGCAAACAAACATTAATCGCAACCAAAGTGTCACATAGCTCACAACACCAGTGTGCCACCCAGCAACAGCCCCTAAGGCAAGACAACGTACCTAACACTTTAGTCATAGGTGACTCTATAGTCAGGCACACTGATGTCCCACTCACCAGGCTAAACAAAGAGAAAATTACAGTGAGCTGCCTGTCGGGTGCCAGGATCCACCACATAACTCATGCACTCAAGTCACTCCACAACAAGTACAAATGTGACTCTAGCATTGTCCATGTTGGAGTGAATGACTTGATTTGTACCTCCCTGGACTACATGAAAAGAGACATGGAAGAGCTCTCAGATCATGTAGCCCAGGTAGGTATGACTCTGAGTAGTATCCTGCCTTCACCCAGAATTATACCACAATATAAGGACAAAATGATTGACTTCAACAATTGGCTAAGCTTCTGGTGTCATTCAAAGGGGATCCAGTATCTGTCTGCCTGGGACGACATGATCGACAGACCACAATGCTTTGTCAGATATGGTCTGCACCTGTCGCCCCTGGGATTCAGGTTACTGGCTAAGGCTCTTGCCACCCCTATAGTGCCTTTTTAGGCAAAGTTCAAAGGACAAAACCACCACCGTAACAGCTACAACCATCAAAATCTGAAGGTAATGCTACTCAATGCTAGAAGTCTAAACCTCAAAATGCACTCTCTTGAGGCACTCCTAAAAATGGAGAACATCAATATCTGTGCAGTAACTGAGACATGGCTCAAGGCTCCAGGAAGCACCCCTGCAATACCAGGCTACAACTCTTACCACACTTTTCGGCCACCAAACCAGGATCGAAACACTAAAGGTGGAAGAGTGTCCGTATTCACCAAGAATATTCACACCACCAGGTTAGTTGCCCAACACAATGCATCTGAAATTCTCCAGGTGCAACTAACACTTGGTAAGACTGCAATCCAAATTGTAGCTTGCTACAGATCCTCCACCATGCCCCAAGATTCTCACTACACCTTTCTAAACATACTGGAAAATATTAATATACAACCAAACACCCTAATACTGGGTGATTTCAACTACCCTGCCATTAACTGGGAAAACTACTTGTGTACCAACACCTTTGCCCGACGGTTCTTGGAATTCATAAAATCCAATGCACTAGATCAACTAATCCATAGTCCCACCAGGGGCTCCAATATCCTAGACCTGATCATCACCAACATGGGAAATCGATGCTCCACATCTATGGTCACCCCCTCTTTGGTCAGGTCAGACCATAAGCTAATCACCCTTAACATCCACATCCCAACCCCACCCCCCCAGTAAGGAAACCTCCATAAAAAAACTTCCCCAAAGCCAACTTCATGCTACTCAAGTCAGAAGTTACAAACTTCATGACACCCATGCAGACGGGAACTGAAAGTTCGACTGCTGAGTCCTACACTAAGGCACTGTATGAGCACATCCACTCATGCATGAATTGTGCCATCCCAAATAGAACCAAGATGCTCGCCTCCAAAAAAAGGAAGCCAATCTGGTGGTCTCCTGCCATAAACAAACTTTACAACAAAAGGAAGAAACTGTTGCAGAAAAGAGGAAAATCCCAGGATGCAAAAAACTCCCATACCAGCCTCAGTAAGAAGCTGAGATCCCTCATAAAATGCTCCAAAGCTAGTAACAAAAATATAATTGCCAAAGATTCCAAAGACAACCACAAGGCATTCTATAACTATGTCAAGAATCTAAATGACAATGCTCAGATCTGCTCTGAGCTACAACAGAATGGCATTAAATATACTGATCCCAAGGATCCTGGCAGATCGATTCAGTGCCAACTTCACCCCCCTTTCACCCCCTAAATGGCCCATCTCAATACCAGAAGATTGCCAAATTCTGGTAATAATGGCCACACAGGTAAAAAACACACTCTCCAAAGCTAAGAATACAACATCCATGGGACCAGATGACATCCCGGGCTGTGTCCTACATGAACTACAAGATGAACTGGCACCTCACCTAAGTGTCATGTTTAATCATACCCTCATCTCAGGCTTCATGCCCACTGAGTGGTGCACAGCTACAGTTATCCCACTCCACAAGGGGCGATCCACCTTGGATCTCGGAAACTACTGCCCTGTCAGTCTGATGAGTCTGATCTGCAAGGCCATGGAACGTATTATCATGGAACTTATAAACAAAGACATTGGCAACCTTAAAACACTGGACCCTACCCAGTTTGGGTTCGTGAAGGGCCGATCTTGTCTCCTGAACCTGATTGACTTCTTCGAATCAGTCTCCAGAGCCGTGGATGAGGGCAAGGCAGCCCACACAGCCTATCTGGACATTGCCAAGGCCTTTGACACCATCCCCCACTCTGGAATCATAGATAAACTTACTAAGCTGGGCAGTAATCCCTACGTCACTTGATGAGTTGCCAACTGGCTTACTGACAGAACCCACATTGTAAAAGTAGCTGACTTCAAATCCAACTCCAGACAAGTGACAAATGGAGTACTCAGGGTTCAGTCCTGGGACCTCTCTTGTTTGGCATCTACTTCTCTGACCCAGCAACAGCCCCTAAGGCAAGACAACGTACCTAACACTTTAGTCATAGGTGACTCTATAGTCAGGCACACTGATGTCCCACTCACCAGGCTAAACAAAGAGAAAATTACAGTGAGCTGCCTGTCGGGTGCCAGGATCCACCACATAACTCATGCACTCAAGTCACTCCACAACAAGTACAAATGTGACTCTAGCATTGTCCATGTTGGAGTGAATGACTTGATTTGTACCTCCCTGGACTACATGAAAAGAGACATGGAAGAGCTCTCAGATCATGTAGCCCAGGTAGGTATGACTCTGAGTAGTATCCTGCCTTCACCCAGAATTATACCACAATATAAGGACAAAATGATTGACTTCAACAATTGGCTAAGCTTCTGGTGTCATTCAAAGGGGATCCAGTATCTGTCTGCCTGGGACGACATGATCGACAGACCACAATGCTTTGTCAGATATGGTCTGCACCTGTCGCCCCTGGGATTCAGGTTACTGGCTAAGGCTCTTGCCACCCCTATAGTGCCTTTTTAGGCAAAGTTCAAAGGACAAAACCACCACCGTAACAGCTACAACCATCAAAATCTGAAGGTAATGCTACTCAATGCTAGAAGTCTAAACCTCAAAATGCACTCTCTTGAGGCACTCCTAAAAATGGAGAACATCAATATCTGTGCAGTAACTGAGACATGGCTCAAGGCTCCAGGAAGCACCCCTGCAATACCAGGCTACAACTCTTACCACACTTTTCGGCCACCAAACCAGGATCAAAACACTAAAGGTGGAAGAGTGTCCATATTCACCAAGAATATTCACACCACCAGGTTAGTTGCCCAACACAATGCATCTGAAATTCTCCAGGTGCAACTAACACTTGGTAAGACTGCAATCCAAATTGTAGCTTGCTACAGATCCCCCACCATGCCCCAAGATTCTCACTACACCTTTCTAAACATACTGGAAAATATTAATATACAACCAAACACCCTAATACTGGGTGATTTCAACTACCCTGCCATTAACTGGGAAAACTACTTGTGTACCAACACCTTTGCCCGACGGTTCTTGGAATTCATAAAATCCAATGCACTAGATCAACTAATCCATAGTCCCACCAGGGGCTCCAATATCCTAGACCTGATCATCACCAACATGGGAAATCGATGCTCCACATCTATGGTCACCCCCTCTTTGGTCAGGTCAGACCATAAGCTAATCACCCTTAACATCCACATCCCAACCCCACCCCCCCAGTAAGGAAACCTCCATAAAAAAACTTCCCCAAAGCCAACTTCATGCTACTCAAGTCAGAAGTTACAAACTTCATGACACCCATGCAGACGGGAACTGAAAGTTCGACTGCTGAGTCCTACACTAAGGCACTGTATGAGCACATCCACTCATGCATGAATTGTGCCATCCCAAATAGAACCAAGATGCTCACCTCCAAAAAAAGGAAGCCAATCTGGTGGTCTCCTGCCATAAACAAACTTTACAACAAAAGGAAGAAACTGTTGCAGAAAAGAGGAAAATCCCAGGATGCAAAAAACTCCCATACCAGCCTCAGTAAGAAGCTGAGATCCCTCATAAAATGCTCCAAAGCTAGTAACAAAAATATAATTGCCAAAGATTCCAAAGACAACCACAAGGCATTCTATAACTATGTCAAGAATCTAAATGACAATGCTCAGATCTGCTCTGAGCTACAACAGAATGGCATTAAATATACTGATCCCAAGGATCCTGGCAGATCAATTCAGTGCCAACTTCACCCCCCTTTCACCCCCTAAATGGACCATCTCAATACCAGAAGATTGCCAAAATTCTGGTAATAATGGCCACACAGGTAAAAACACACTCTCCAAAGCTAAGAATACAACATCCATGGGACCAGATGACATCCCGGGCTGTGTCCTACATGAACTACAAGATGAACTGGCACCTCACCTAAGTGTCATGTTTAATCATACCCTCATCTCAGGCTTCATGCCCACTGAGTGGTGCACAGCTACAGTTATCCCACTCCACAAGGGGCGATCCACCTTGGATCTCGGAAACTACTGCCCTGTCAGTCTGATGAGTCTGATCTGCAAGGCCATGGAACGTATTATCATGGAACTTATAAACAAAGACATTGGCAACCTTAAAACACTGGACCCTACCCAGTTTGGGTTCGTGAAGGGCCGATCTTGTCTCCTGAACCTGATTGACTTCTTCAAATCAGTCTCCAGAGCCGTGGATGAGGGCAAGGCAGCCCACACAGCCTATCTGGACATTGCCAAGGCCTTTGACACCATCCCCCACTCTGGAATCATAGATAAACTTACTAAGCTGGGCATTAATCCCTACGTCACTTGATGAGTTGCCAACTGGCTTACTGACAGAACCCACATTGTAAAAGTAGCTGACTCCAAATCCAACTCCAGACAAGTGACAAATGGAGTACTCAGGGTTCAGTCCTGGGACCTCTCTTGTTTGGCATCTACTTCTCTGAAGTACAGGCCAACACTAAGAGACTCTGGCTAACAAAGTTTGCAGATGACTGCAAACTGGGAGCCATTATTGAATCCCCAAATTATGTGAATACTTTACAAAAGGGACTTACAGAAACAGATACTTTGTGCCAGAGCCATGGGCTCAAGCTCAATGCCAAGAAATGTATATTTATCCCCCTTGGGAAAAAACAGGTACCCATGAATTACCACATAGGTGGCAGTACACTAAACACCGAAAGTATGATAAGAGACTTAGGGACACAGGTGGACAGTGGTCTCACCTTCAATAACCACATCACTACAACAGTCAGGAAATCCTTCTATGTGGCACACCTCATCATTAAGGGCTTTTCATCCAGAAAAAAGGTAGTCATTGTCCCACTGTACTCATCCCTCATTAGACCCATTATAGAATACAATGCCCCATTTGGTATGTACCTCTCAAGACATCTGCAACAACTGGAAAGGCCACAGGAATACCTCACTAAAAGAATCACATGCCTAAAGCAGATGCCCTTTGCTGACCGCCTTAAAAAACTCTAGCTATACTCTGTCACATATTGTCTACTCCGAGGCGATCTCTGCCTAACAAACAAGGCCATGTCAAACCCAGAGCTGTTGGACATGCTCCACTTAAAGAAATCCCAATCCCTCAGAGCCACACGCTCCAGGGGTCTAAACCTTGTCATCACAATAAACAAAACATGCTGTAGGGATAGGTTCCTGACCCAGAGACTACCTAGACTCTGGAATAGACTGCCCATACATGTCAAGCAGAGCACCTCTTTGGCCCTCTTCAAAAGGAAATTCACCCCGGGGATCACGTCAGTCGCCCTGCTAGACATGGGTCCAGGGAAGTAAATAGTGTGGGAAGAAATAGCCAGGGAATTGTTATGGCTAGGCTTGTGTAGACCCTAAGGCCGATAGCCTAGTACCAACCTATGAACCTATGAACCTACAGTTGGTCTAGACTTTGAGTTCCATTTTCTAGCAATTGCATTTTTGGCAGGCACTATAGTTAGACTCACAAGGCTTTACTATATCTAGTCAATTCCAATTCTGCAGCATAACTCAAAAAAAAAAATCATCTCCCCAGTCAGTCCAGTCAGCTCATCCAGCATCTCTGACAGAGTGGCCTGCAGGGAATCCCAAAAGTCTGCCAGCTCATTACACTCCCCAAAAATATGTTCCCAATCATACTTTAATTTAGGAGAGGGGTCCATCCACGTCATGGTATTAGAAACCCAAAAGACTTGGAGAAATGAATACAATTAAAAAAAAAAAAAAGCTAGGCTATTAGTAAGAATCAGTATCTGTCTGCCTCAACCTCATCACCACAAGCAACAGAACATGCTGGAGGGATAGGTTCATAACCCAGAGACTGCCCATGATCTGGAATAGACTTCCCATACATGTCAAGCAGAGCACCTCACTGGCCCTCTTCAAGAGAAATTTTGATGAGTGGATGGGAAATAGAAAGTTCACCCCGGGGATCACTCCAGTCGCTCTACTTGATAGAGTCACTGGGAACGAATGTCAGGCGGCACAGTGCCAGGGCACTTCTATGGGCTAGGCTTGTAAAGGCTCCAGGGCCATTAGCTTAGTACACACCTATGAACCTATGACCGTGAGGTTGTTCCAGAAGTTTTGTATATTTGCAACTATATTTATATATTTCCACATTTCTTGCCTTCTCATCTGATCCTTCACTTTATATTCTTTCTTTAGCCTTTTTGGCACATTCAGTTGCTGCCTGATTTTTATCTACTTCTGGTTTGATTTCCATTCCTGCTTGACACTGATATGGTTTTACTTAGAGGGTGGTACAGTGATCCAGCAGATAGCATTGTCACCTCCCAGCAAGAGTTTCTGTAATTCAGTTCTTGGCTGGGGTGCCTTCTGTGCAGAGTCTGCATGTTTTCCCTGTGTTTGTGTGAATTTCCTGCAGGGAGCTCTGATTTCCTCCCACATTCCAAACACACACACAGTAGGTGGCTTGGACACTCAAAATTGGATATAATTGTGAGTGTGTGGTTTGGAAGAACAGCCATGGCAGGCTAGCCACCTGCTGGTGTGAACCTTGGCTCTAGATGTTTGTCACTATTTAAAATGATACCCTGACCCCATGTGCAAAAATAGGAAAAGGGACTGTGGATGGTTAGATTAAGGTAACTGGAAAATAACTACAAAGGAATTTTTAGTTTAAGTAAAATTTAAGAGAAAAGAAGGTACACACACTTTACACAAGAAGTGCAACTGGTAAATTAAATGCCTGTCTTACCTCACTGTTATTTATGTTTTGTACTTATTATTATTATTGTTGTTATTATTATTATTATTATTATTATTATTTTAAGCAAGTGTGGCAACATGAAATTTACCTTTTCAAAACATTCATTATAACCCCAGTCTTAAAAGCAAAATAAGACATAGTAGCATGTCTGTGTGACCCTGTAAAGTGAGGGGGTGTAGAGGACTTGTCCATTGAAAAACATGATTAGTTGGGTTATTTCTTTTATATAGCCATGGGGTTGCAGTTTTTGGAGCTAACATGTCTTAAGTGACATTGCAGTGTTGGCATTGCCAAGCATGATAAAATAATCACAGTAAGTAAAAGTAATCTCAAAGATATACACAAACACACACACACACACACACACACACACACACACACACACACACACACACACGCACACGCACACACACACACACACACACACACAATGTCTCATATTATACACATGCATACATATCAAAAACATTTCTGAAAGTATGTAATCAATGGCTTTTTGCAATTTTTGAATTATTATAAAGGAAAGCTTTCTTGCAGAGTCTTGTAATTTATCCTATAATGCATCTGTAACAGATTTTCTATTATTTATATTAATGTATTAGGTTGCCTGATGTGATATTAGCTACCTGCTAGTTGTGCTTTCCAGGCAAAGGCTTTCAGACAGAACTGGATAGACTAGTCTGAGGTCACCACTAAGAGGTCTAACAGACAGCATATATTTCCAATTCCTAAAGTTTTTATGAAATGCACTTTCACAGCTCTTTTTTCTAGTTAGGAATTATATGCTTTTAAGTAACTTCCAGTAGGTTATTCAAAGGCTACATACATACATACAGTGCTCCTTCTGACATAGCTATACACTCCCTTTAAACTTAGATGTGCTGAAGACTGTTTTTCTGACTTTGATGAGTACACTAAGTAGTGTAAATTGCTATATTTCATTGTCATTTGATATTTAATGATAGGGTTATTTTTTTATGAACTGACCATTTATGAAATAATAATTTGTCTTTTCTGTTAAGTGTCATGATGCTATATTTAGTGATAGTAAAGATGAAGTTATTACTACCAGGTGCATACTTTTTGTAGATCATCTTAAAGAACTTTGGGATCTTTTATTGAAGTAATTATTGGAGTCATCAACAAATCTGGTTATCCAGAACTTATTTTCCACTTTTTTATCTGAAAAAAAAAAATAGTTTGAAAAGAATTGGATACAGGATTGAGACCTCTGGGATATCAAAGATAACCCAGATGGAATGAACAATTAACCCCAATCATGACTTATGTCTTGTTACTTACCTCATGTTTTACCCATTGATTTATTCTTGGATTGGCATTTAACATTTAATTTTAAATCATTCCCTTACTTGGACAGTGTTGAATATCTTAACAATGTCAAGACAAGCAGCATACATTGCCAGTACATCATTGACTACTTTTCTTATATCTTCAATGAATGCTACAAGAATCAAAAGGCAAAAGTATGCCTTCACAGCCTCATATTGTTCCATATCTAATAGAAGTCCCCTTTGTCATGTTAGATAATCGCTTTCTTTTTTTAATTTCTCCAAGTCTTTTGGGTTTCTAATACCATGACAGGAATGGACCCCATTCCTTAGTCAAAGTATGACTAAAGTTCATGAAATTAGTATTGTTTCAGTCGTTGATTTTAGCCAGAAGTGCTCTTCGCAGCACCCACAATGTGCCCAGTAATGACTCCTTCTGCAATTCATATGGAGTTACATGTATCGATCACATATCTAAGTAAGATTGTAAATTCTTTTTTATAAGACCAACTGTCTGGGTATCCTTCTAACACACTGCCCTCATTTCTGCCTGCAAATCCTGGTATTTTATGACTTTGTGTCTCCCTGTACATAAGACGCTGTAGTCACTAGGTGTAACAGTTTCAATGATCAATGCTACTTTTGCCTTCTTTTCATGGACTACTATATCTGGTTTTCTCGCATCTACTTTTTGAACTGTTGGTAATGGGTGATCTCATGTGATATAAACTTCATCATTTTCTATGATGCTTTGTGGCTCATGTTTCCCGTGCTTTTCAGTTACTTCAGTATTTTAGTGTTTACACAATTCCCAATGCAACAGTCTTGCCACATTATTATGTCTTTCAGTATACAGTCCTTTTGCCATTAGTATATTACAAATAGCAAGAAAAAGTGCAACTGTTTGCAATTCTGTTTTGCAAAACATACATTTGTTGTTTTGCTCACATATTCAATGGACTTTGTAAACCAACATGTATGTAGTCCACTATTTTGGGCTGCCAATATTAACCTTTCGTGTTTTGGTTAAAATTCACCTCTTCTTTACTAATCCTGTGTTTGATCCTGATAAACGGGAGGTTGTTCTAATAGTTTTCTAACTGCAATTATATTTATGCATTTTCCACATTTTTTGCTTTGTCATCTGATCCTTCACCTCATATCCTTTCTTTTGTTTTGTTTTGTGGCATATTCAGTTGCTTCCTGATTTATCTACTTCTGGTTTGATTTCCATTCCCACTTGACATCAGTATGCCCCTGCTAAACTAAGCAGGGAAGTCATCTTATTCTCCTTATGTTTTAAAACTTTCACTACCTCCTTCAGAACGGGGAATATATAGTCTTGGTATACACTCATTTTTATAAATCATTTGATGAGCATGAAGCATCCTTCTTGTGTTCCTGCCCAACTTATCCAACACTTTTTGGGGCCAGTCAGTCACTCCAGAACTGTAAGTTAGGACAAGAAGAGCAAATTGGTTTATAGCTTAGACTTTGTTCCTAGATGTCAATACTGTTTTCAGTATTAATTTTGTCTTCTAAAATATTTTTTACTAAGTTTTATTTGCATTTGTTCATCTTTTATTGTTGATCCTTCATCAAGTCCAAATATGTATACACTTCCTCTTGCTGAAGTTCTTTTATATCACAGTCCTGTCCAAGGCTGATGTTTTCTTGGTGCTGCAGTTTTCCTGCTATAAAGGTTGCTTTTGCACATTTATCAAGACCAAATGACATTCTTATATCATCTGAAAAAGTTTTGACCACTTGCAATTGCGCTTTCGGATCCTCATCTGATGAACTATACTGTTTGAAATCATGCACAAAAGGAAGATGAGAAGTCTTTACACTTTGTTATTTTCTGGGATCCAAATTGTAGCCATGGCTTAGTCTATTGAGGGCAAGACCAAAGAGCAGTGGTGTCAAAGAGTCACCCTGGAATATCCCCCTTTGAATTTTTAGCCCTGGAATAATAATTTGTCCTTTATCATGGCTCATCTGCAAAGTGGTTTGCCACTATTTCATGATTACTGTAATGTAATCAATCAGTATAGGATGTATTTTATACATTGTAAGAACTCTTTTATCCATGAATATGGGATACTATCAAATGCTTTTTTTTGTGGTTTAGATTCTTCTCCTTTTTACAGATGTCTATTATAACTTTAACAACAAATTGTCATTTGTTCCATAACCTCCTTTACGAAGGTCTCTATAATTTTAAAAGAAATAGTGGTCAGGCTGATGGATCTAACATTGTCTGGGTCTGATGTAAGCTCCTGCTTTGTGAGTCAATATCACTACAGCCTATCACCACAGGTCAGGGACAGAGCATGTTAACATTAGTGAGTGAGGTTAATCAGATTTTCCTTGATTCCTGGAGGAAACCACAAGGTGTGTTGTCTGATTTTACTTGCTTCATTAGTTGCTATCATCTGTGTGTGTATATATATATATATATATATATATATATATATATATATATATATATACATATACATATGGGTCCACGTTAAATGGACGAACAGCCACATAAACGAAGACCAGTTTGCCGAGACGAGATCGCTGACAACGGAAATGCCTGACAATGGTGAGTAGTGCAGAATGGGATGTATTCCCATTCCCACAATGTGGTGTGATCTCAGAGTTAGAATATTTCAGTAGGGGGGGTGCAGGGGGACTTGCCCCCCTGCTATACAGGCATTTGTAATTATGTTTAGATGTTTTACGGAGACAGAAATAGGTTCTGTGCTGTTATTTGTGGACTTACCTTTGTCAGACATATATAAGTAAGGTGTATTTTTCTTTGTTTCTGAGTACTCTCACATAATGCCTTTGCTCATTGTGAAGTTTTCATAATGCACCAGTTTGGGGGATTGCCCAATACACCAATTTACTTAGTTTTGGCCCTACAAGTTTGAAGTTTGTGGTGTAGCTCAGAATTTCTTTTTTTCCTTCAACCGTTGTCAATGGGTTGCTTCAAACTGGGTATGTACTGCAGCAATCTCCAAGGGAGAGGGAATGAAACTGAGTATGAACTACAGCAATCTCTGAGGAAGAAGGAACAAAACTTGGTAAGTACTGCAGCAATCTCTGAGGAAGCGGGAATAAATCAAGCTGTGCTACACCATCTGAGTAAAAGGCAGGCAAAAGAAAAAACAATGGACATTTTGTGCTTTTTTTTCATTGTTAGCATCATTAAAGAAATGAGGATATAAGGCAGGAAGATTTATATGTGAAACTGCTGCAGTTTTAAAAGGCCCTAACTTAGTTGTCCACACAACCAAAAAGCAATACATGTATTTGAACTGTTGCGTTACTTTATTCAACTTGTCTATGATAATAAAAACGTCTGTGAATGTTATAATGCAGAGATGGGGTTTTCCAGATTCATGCATTTATAACATAAGACATTGGAGTTTGTCATTTTCTGGTTGTATTTTTGAAGCAGACGAGTGATCATGATCAGTTTTCTCTTGTTATAATTTTTTGGTCAGTTTAAGTCTATACAAAATATAATTTGTTGGTTAAACCAGAACTTACCCAAGAGAACCAGTTATTTATGCATGCAATTGTTAAATTTATTTATTCACAAGTACAACCAACATTAATATTGTTGCATTAATTTTGTCCTGCTTATTAATCACTTACCTTATGTTTGTAAGTTTGCTAATATTAGTTTACATACTAATAATTTGGTCTTAAATTTTTTCAACTGTTTTATGAATAGCGCATTAAAAAGACTTTAATTATTGTATAATAAAAGTTAATTGTGAGATAAAAATATAATTCTGTGAGTGTGATTGCTGCAAGTTATTTATATGAATTGTTAAATAATTGGATGTCAATCATTTTGAATATTTATATATTGTGTTCATTATAAGTTCTCCTTCTTCTTTCAGCTTTACCCAGTTAGGGGTCACCACAGTGGATCACCTGTCCACTCATGATTGGCAGTGGAGTTTTATGGTGTCAAGTTGCCAGCCCGGCACCCAACCTTCCATAGAAGGCACATACACGTACACACTCACGCCTACAGCCAATTTAGAGTATCCAATCCACCTACAGCATGTCTCTGGGATGTGGGAGGAAACCGGAGCACCCAGAGGAAACCCACGCGACCACAGGGAGGACATGCAGACTCTGCACAGAAGGCACCCCAGCTGAGGATTGAACTGGAGAACCTCTTGCTGTGTTGTGGCAATGCTAACCGTTGCACCATCGTGGCCACCCGTGTTCATTATAAGTTAACTTTTCAAAACATGAGTTCTAGGTAAAGCAAACTTAAATATTATTTATTACACATAATTGCAAATTACATGACTGTACATGTGAGAAGACTTGGCATATTATTTAGTGTTTATAGGTTCATAGGGGTGTACTAGGCTAACAGCTCTGCAGCCTATATAAGCCTAGCCCAAGAAGATTCCCTGGCATCATGCCGCCCAAAGTTAGTTCCCAGTGCCCCTGTCAAGCAAGGCCACTGAAGTGATCCCTGGGGTGAACTTCCTATTGCCCATTCACTCATCAAGATTTCTCTTAAAGAGGGCCAGTGAAGTGCTCTGCTTGACATGAATGGGAAGTTTGTTCCAGAGTATGAGAAGTCTCTGGGTTAGGAACCTGTTCCTCCAGCATGTTCTGTTTATTGTGGTAATGAGGTTTAGGTCCATGAAGCATGTGGCATGGAGGGATTGGGATTTCTTTAGGTGTAGCATATCTAGTAGCTCTGGGTCAGACATGGCTTTGTAGGTCAAGCAGAGATTGCCTCTAAGTATGCGATAAGAGACAGAGTATAGCTGCAGGTTTTTGAGTCTGTCCATATAGGGCTTGTATCTAAGGCCTAAGATCCTCTTAGTGAGGTATTTTTGTGGCCTTTCCAGTTGTTGTAGGTGTCTAGTGAGGTACATACCAAATGGGCATTGTATTCTATAATAGATCTAATGAGGGATGAGTAGAGAGGCATTACGACTTCTTTCTTCCTAGATGAGAAACCTTTTGTAATGAGATGTGCCACATAGAAGGACTTTCTGGCTACAGTGACAATATGGTTATCAAAGGAGATGTTGCTGTTAACCTGTGTCCCCAGGTCTCTTATCACACCTTCAGTGTTTAGTGGACTACCGCCTATGTGGTAGTTCATGGGCACCAAATTTTTCCCAAAGGGAATGACAATGCACTTTTTGGCATTGAGCTTAAGACCGTGGATCTGGCACCAGTCATTGGTGTCAGTGAGTCCTTTTTGTAGAATGTCTACATCAGTTGGAGAATCAATAATGGCTCCCAGTTTGCAATCATCTGTGAACTTAGTCAGCCAGAGTCCCTTTGTGTTGGCTTGAACTTCAGAGAAGTAGATGCCAAACAGGAGAGGACCTAGGACCGACCTCTGTAGGACACCACTTGTAACTGGTCGGTAGTCAGATTTGGTGTCCGCTGCTTTCACAGTGTGGGTTCTATCAGTGAGCCAGTTAGCAACTCATCTTATGACATAGGGGTTTATGCCGATTTTAGTAAGTCTATCTATGATTCTTGAGTCAGGGATGGTGTCGAAGGCCTTGGCAAGATCTAGTTTGGCTGTGTAAACTATCTTGCCCTCATCCACAGCTCTGGTGACAGACTCAAAGAAGTCTATCAGGCTGAGCAGGCGTGATGTACCTTTCACAAACCCAAACTGTGTGGGGTCCAGAGTTTGGAGATTCCCTTTGTCCTTATTTATAAGGTCCATGATGATGCGCTCCATAGCCTTACATATCAGACTAGTCAGACTAATGGGGCAGTAATTCCCAGGGTCTGTAGTCGCTCCCCCTTTGTGGAGTGGGATGACCATAGCAATGTGCCATTAGGTAGGAACAAAGCCTGACATGAGGCTGTGATTGAACAGGGTAATCAGGTGTGGTGCCGGTTCACTTTGTAATTCATGTAGAACACAGCCAGGGATATTATCAGGTCCCATGGAAGCTGTATTCTTGGCTTTGGACAGTGCGTCTTTTACCTATGTAGCTATGATAATAGGGACATGGCATTCCTCAGGTATTGTGATAGGCCCTTTAGGGGGTGAAAGGGGGGTAAAGTTTGCACTGAACCTGTTGGCCTATATGTTGGCAATATCAGTTGGTTCTTTATATGTATTGTCATTGTGCTGTAACTCAGAGGAGATCTGGATCTTGCCGTGTAGATTCTTGACGTAACTATAGAATGCTTTGTGGTTGTCTTTAGAATCTGCAGCAATTTTGTTTTCGTAGCTAGCTTTAGAGGATTTGATGATGGATCTCAGTTTTTTGCTGAGGTTAACAAGGAAGTTTTTCCAGTCTTGGGAATTCACCCTTTTCTGCAACGTTTTTTTTCCTTCTGTTGTACAGTTTGTTTCTGGTGGGGGACCACCAGATTGGCTTCCTTTTTTTGGAGGAGAGCATCTTGGTTCTATTTGGTATGGCCCATTCCATGCACTTGTGCATGTGCTCATACAGTGCATTGGTGTATGATTCAGCAGTCATGCACTTATTTTCCATTTGCATGGGTGTCGTGAAGTTAGCCACCTCTGTTTTTAGAAGCCCAAAATTTTCTTTGGAGAAGTTTTTAGTTGCAAACATTATTTACTTAGCTTATTGTAATATAGAATTCATGAATGTTTAAGTACTATAACTATTAAATTTGTCATGATGTTGCTAGGGATAAAGTTATATACGAAATGTAACATGGATATTTTTTTTCTTTTAAGCAGCCTAACAATATTTTACCTCTTATTAGTTCCTTATTTATTTTCCTAGCTTAGTGTATTAACTACTATAGGTCATATTCATGAACTGTGAACATCAGCACTGTGGAACAAATAGCATTCATCTGAAGAGTCTGGAGGCAGGCTTGGTAGAGAGAGGTATCTGGCTTGTCACACTGCAGTACTGCTACTAAAGCACAGTCTTCTGGGAACTTGTTTAATAGATATGTGGGAGCTGTAGTACAATGTATTAATAGGTACTTGTGAATGGCAAATATAGCAGTGGTATGGAAAAGAATGCTAGAATATACACCAGAGATTGATAAATGTACTTTTAAATCAAGAGCAGGCATGCATATGGAATAATTGTGTGTCTGTTTTTGTTTTACTGCTTCATCATGTACCAGTGGTGGCATGGTGAAGAGTAGCATTGGTATGGGGGTGTGGCTTAGGCAACAATATATCAAAGGTGGGTGGAGGGCAGCATAATGACTGGGATGTTTTGATGGGAGCAGCAGTCTGGGAGCTGTGATTACAAAATTGAAATTCCTAACTACACTCATGCTGTCTCTAGAAGTAACAAGTTGGAAACATTACTGTAATCATTATTAATTTTTATTTACCTCACAATCAAATATCCATTGCAAATACAGGAGGCTATCTTTTGGGGAAAGTAAATAAGTATGATTTTTTTATATATGTCTGACAGCAAATAAGTTACATTCTATTTTTTCAGTTTTGTCTGATATCAGAAGGGTGCACAGCAGGTGGCTGTCTTTTGGATTAGGGGTAGGGGGTATACTGTATATAACTATGACAGCACCAGCTTTAAGTATGATTGTGGGCATTTGTGCCTTAATTTTAATCATAGTTTAACACCAGAGTGGGATATGCATGGACGTGACTACCCATTTTGATGTTGGGGGGGGCAAGTGCTATACCTAGATATATGTATCCTCACACGCATTTGTCTTCCTAATTTATTATGAACTGGTATTTAATCAGCTCTGAACCTTAAAACTTGACACAACTTATTTCTTCTTTGAATTAAAAAAAGTAAAATTGAATTTCTTTTCCGTATGCATAATTTTTGCTCAGGCAATCAATGGATAGAAAAGTTGGGAAAAAAAGCTGTAAAATGTACCTTACAGCATCTATAACCCCATGAACTTCTGGGTACATGGCAGCCCCCAGACCCCCCCCCCCTCAGCATAATTTAATTATTACTGGGTAGTTTTGGTTAGTTAAGATGTATTGAAAGGGTGCAGAAAAAAGCAAAGTTGTAGAGTAAGACTGAACTTCTTTCTTTAATCATTTTTATTCAGGCCATCATTGGATGAAAATCTTGTTTAAAACTATAAAATGAATCTTGAAGCATCTAGAAACCTCATGATTTAGGCCCACAGTCTCTGGTTTAATAGGATTAATTCCACTACAGTTATTATAGTGTATTCTTGGTCAGGTAGGATGTGCTGAAAGGATGCAGAAAAAGTTGAAGGGTAATACTAAATTTCTTTCTTTGATAATGGTCTTTGTTCAGACAATCACTGGACAAAAAAGTTTGTTAAAAAAACTCTAAAATGTAACTCAGAGCATCTAGAAACCTCCTGGTTTCCAGGGGTCTAGTGGCCCCCAGACTCCTGGCTTAATACAGTAAACTATAAAATGCACCTCAGTGCATCTAGAATCCCCACAGCTTCCAGGGACCTTGTTGCACCCCCAAATCTCTGGCTTAATGCAGTTATTTTCTCTACAGTTATCAGAGTGCAATCCTGCTTAGTTAAACATGTTGAATGAATAAATAACTACAGAAAAAAATGAATAGTAAGACAAACTGAAAGAAAAATGAAGCAAATGATTAGAGGTAGGCTGGATAGTGTCAGTTGGCCAACATGGGATGTGCATGGGGAGGGGGGGCATGGGTGCCTTCTCACCTAGGGCACCAGTTTACATAAGGCTGGCCCTGCCTACTTCTGTATCATTCATATATCTAAAACAACACGCCAAAGTCATACACTGAAACTTGTGATCCACCCATTAACAAGCAATACAGCAATAAAAGCATGCCTGCTTTCATCACAAATAAATCAAAGAAATGAATACAAAACCAGGTTTTGTGACACAACACCCATAATTATATACACTTGCAAAGTCCCAATCCAGCAAGTTAATGTTGTGTGGTAGTAATCTGTGCAGTATCATTAGCACTTTGCTAATAGACCTGTATCCTTCCCTTCATACTTTTCCATTATTCTCACTATAATTTTCCATTCAGGAGTGACAGTCAGAAATCCCCCAGTAAAGCAGAATGTATTGTGACAAAGCAATACATTACTAAAATGCATACAAATAATCACTTCAAAATATGTGCTTATATTCTGTGTAGCATAATCACTAAATACCACCAAATGAATTCCCAAAATATCTTTTGCATTGCCTTTATGCCTACTTCCATATATATTCAGTCTTGCTATCAGGAATTCCCATTCATAAATGATACTCATTTCATTAGTGTTTACATGAATCATCCACTTCTGACTTTCAGCTCAATAAAAGACAAAGCTCTCCTAGGAAACACAGTTATCTAACATTGACATGAACTGATTCCTAATAATTTGTAATATTTTACTATTTATTTGTTACTTGATTAAGTTTGCAATTTAGTAAGCCATTTGTCACCTGTCTTGAATGATCACAAGTTAATATGGTGGTCTTAAACTTATTTGCATAAATTCAGGGTCATTTATGCATGTTATATGCAACTCAGGCTGAGTTACACTTATCTCTTTGAATTGCAGTAATTCATGAGCATGTAAGTCAACTAGTCCAAGTAGCCAGGTGTTGAATCCACTGCTCTGAGCTGTGGAGAACTCAACTGACCTCTGCTGTGTGAACATGTGAACAACCTTGATAATTCTCTAACGTCCCTATGGTTAGAAAAAGGACAATAGAGTTGGATATAGTTGAGTCTGCATAATCATTAAATATAATCCATGTCCATGCTGCATACTGTGATGCACTTCATCACCTCAAATTATCCAATAGTTAATATAAGTTCATAATGACACTCATGGGAAGATTTATTTATACAGAAAATAAAAATATTTCCACTGATGCAATACTGCAAAATGTATACTTAAAGAAATTATTAATGCATAACATTTAGATTTCTTGTTCCAATATAGATAACAACAGTAAAGCACAGAAGCAGAAACAGATCTAAGAAACTTAAAATGTAATGATTTCATGACTGAATTTAGTCACCATGGACATGAAATGTGGCTGTATTTCTTTATAAAAAAATCTAGTGACAAAGCAGCTTGTTAAAAACAAACTTGCCAAAAATAGCAATTTCATGTCTAATGCCCCAACATGGCAGCTGGGTTTGGTTATGGTGATGTCATAACCCAGTGAGTGTGGTTCCAAACCTGTTAACCACAGTCCTGCACTTCCATTCTTCATCCTGGTACTGGCACTTCAAAAGATGGCTGCACAAGGCCAAGATCCGAGCTGGGCTCACGAGGAGGCCAAAATTATTATCTATTTCCTTATGGATTTATAACCGGAGGCAATAGAGTCATGTGCACGTGTCATACTGGAAAAAATTGACATCTGGCAAGAGCTAGGTGAAAACCTCTCATCTTTGATATGGATCACTTGCACTGGCCCCCAGTACTGCTACAGACACAATAACCTACAGAAGCATAGGCCTCACAAGCTATATGAGTTGGGAGAACAGGTGATGGTAAGAAGGCCAGATTTCTATAGTATTTTTACATTTTTTTAAATCTTATCAAAAATAGATTTACAAAAACATAAATATGACATAAATGTAACTAAATGAAAGATGAAATGCATGTGTAACTGCAAGTATGTATCTATGTATAATCCAAATGTATGAGTAGGTATAAACATATCTGTAAATAGAAATGCATCTGTATACAAATATGACATGTTTGTGTAATTACATGCTTTTATTTATTTATTTGACATTTGTTAATCTGGTTAGTCTGACTGTTTTCAGCAGATACCCGAGGTGAAAACCTACAATTATATAGTAATCAATACAATGATTAATACAAAAAAAAAAAATTAAAGTAGGAGAACAATTGGTCTTTATACAAAGGAAGTAAGAAATACATAAAAAACAAGGAAAATAACATATAAGTAAATCATAGGAACATATTACACTACAGAAGAAAGTCAGTGATTTAAAACAATTTGTAACATTCAGCGTGACAGTAATTGCAATGTAAAACCTTAAGAGGAGATAGGGGCTAGGGGTAGAAGAAGAGGAGATTGACAGGAGGGAAGTTAAATGTGAAGGAACATTGATCAGAAAATTGAGTTAAAATATATAACTGAGGTAGAAAAAAGAAGAGGGGACCTTAGCTGTTGAGAGAGAGGCAAGGGGGAATGTATACTTTTGTGTATAAATACAAAAGTATGTGTATAAGTAATGAAAGTATACATGCAGACATATCTCTGTAAAAGACCGATGTAAATCTACATGAGATTATATGGTTGCATGTATTAAGTGGCAAATTATCAAAGCATACATTGCCATGAAATATGTCTAGTACATCCATCTTTAAAAGTAAAAATCTTTTGTTAATATAAGTTCAACTGGATGAACATCATAACTTTCATTCAATTGATACACTTTTATGGATGTGTACAGTTTATATACAGCTTGACTCTTTGAGTGGAAAGTAAAGGTGTATAGCCTAAATCAAATTCACATGATATTACTTAAACCCGCAAGAACTGTACGTAAGGCATAGTGGAAAGCAGACACTACAAGGGAAATTGCATAAATAGGTAGCATAAAGTACCCTTCACCCAAATAGACAAGCTGTGCAGAGACATACAAAAGTGACAAGTGGAAGGAAGTCATGCAGTCCTTCTAGTTCAGTTAGCAATGAAGAAGAAACACTGATCAACACAGATGGATTAGGTACAATGAAAGCATGAAAATCTGTGATCTGCTGTTCCCCTACTTAATAAATGAAAACGTATCACACAATTTAATGGAAATGTGTACAGATGTAAGCACACATATTAAGCAAAAGCAAGAAAAACATCACTCCCTTGCTGAAAAGTAAACATAATCCTGTCAGAAATATTGGAAAATACCCATCTGAGATAGTTAAACAACCATCCTCTATGTGTTCTCTACCCAGCAGAAGAGGAGATAGCTTATAATAGAGTCC
This sequence comes from Protopterus annectens, assembly GCF_019279795.1. Lineage (NCBI taxonomy): Eukaryota > Metazoa > Chordata > Ceratodontiformes > Protopteridae > Protopterus > Protopterus annectens. Next base: position 839,443,571 of record NC_056744.1, read on the forward strand.
AAGAGAACAGAGACTAATGAGACTTACTGAGGGTCCTTGTGAGTAAAAAAAATACTTAAAAAAAAAAGAATTATAAGTAATACATTATTTTTTTCTATTTCTTATTTATTTTGCAACTTGTTGTGTCTTTCGGCTTTTCCCGGTTAGGAGTCGCCACAGCGGAACTCCGGTCCGCTAATGATTGGCAGTAGATTTTTACGTGCTGGCTTGCCGGGCCTAACGCACAACCTTCAACGAAGGAATGCCCATTCACGCATGTCACCACACAGAAGACGCTCTAACTGAGAATCGAACGGGCAACGTCTAACTGTGAGGCAACAACGCTACCGCAGCACCACCACCGCAGTATCTTTTTGCAACTATAAATGCATAAATGCAGAAGTAATTCATATAAAAAGAAAGAAGTAAAGTACTTATAGTATAGTCTTCCAGCACAACCCACATCAGCCAGATATTTCAAGTGTATTACCATTTCTTAAAGTTACATCAGCTTATCTCATTAGTATCAGTAGACTGCAAATGTAAAAACTACAAATACTTCACAGCAGTACACTCATTGTCCCCATGTATGCATAAACATTTCTCAGACATTTGGTATAGTTGAATAAAGATTTAATAAATAAAATAACTGTTAATAAAGATTGCACTGATGTATGACATTATGAATGAATTTATTAACTCCATTTCATGTTTGTCTCTCTACCCTTCATCTACTCTTGTTCTTATTTTAATTATGAATTATCTTGTCCTTCATTTTATTTTTCTCCCATTTCTGTTCATTTTCCACAGGTCCAATATCCTTAGGGGCAGGCCAAGGTCAGGGAGCATTCACCCTCTGCCTGTTCAGAGACACCCTCAGAGGGTTGAGATGGTATCAGTGGTCCTGTAGGCACCATGGCACATGACATCCAGATAAGCCTCACAGACCATGGGCTTCAGGACTTGGTTCAGGATGTGGTGGAGCAGGTAGTGGACAGGCACTTTCAGCCAGTCCAGGATGCTCTTCAGCAGGTTCAAGACTTGTTGTCCAGGTTGGTGCCAACAACCATGCCACCACAGGCCCCTATCCCTGGAGCCTCATGGTCCTCCCCTGCGACACCCATCAGGCAATGGACATTTGGGGTCCTGTGGACTCGAGGTTCCTATTGAGCTCAACTCCTGTTCACCCCCCTCCTTCCCTAATCCTTTCTTCTACACCCTCTAACCTACTTCCTACCTTAACAACCATCTTACATAAAAATATTTGAAAAAACAAGTAAAAAAAAATTGTACCCTTCCTCTTGTACCTCATGTACCACAACCAACTTGATGTTTTCTTTCTGTGTTTCCCTCTTTGTTATGTCTCCCCTTTTTCAATCTTTCCTGTCTTGACTTTTTCACTCTTTAAATAAACCAACAGGGTGTCCACATAAGGATACCCCTGTATAGAACATTTAAAACCCCTTTATATTTTTAAAAGTTAATATCCTCATCTCCCTACTGAAATGTTGAGACTCAAAATGCCAAGTCCAAAAATGCTAAAACAAAAGATGGAAAATACAGGAGAAAAGTGGATATCAAACATACTCCTTTTTAACAAAATAAAATGTTGGTACTTCTTACTATTTTGTTCTTAAACTGCACATATATATTCATATTAAACTAGAATACTTCACAGCTATAGGAATATCCATCACAAGACCTTCTTTCATCACACATTCTCCCTAGTTAGTGTTCCTAATTCAAACATTTTTGATCATATGGAGGGCTTTTGTTATACAAACATTTTCCTTGATGTCCCTTTCCATATTCTGTATTTCATTTCATTACCACTTTCTTTCTTCTGTAGTATTTGTTTTTTTGTTTGTGATACAATCTTTTCTTCCTTGCCTTCATGCTGTTTCTGCTCAATAGTTTTCTTATTATAAAGCACAAAAAATACTCCTTCAGTTTTCACCCCTTGGATTTCACTCTTTTGTTCCTTTATTACTGCTTTAATTTTTTGCACCAGACTACTTTCCATTCTCTGTTAACTTCAACGTGTTTCCTTTCTTGTACTAATGCTTCCGCCAGCCAATATCTTAACATCAGATATAAATCAAACCTGAAAAATATTTTCTATAATATTTCCATATTATTCGTTTTCATATCTGCACATAAAGTGTTATCACAAATCCTAAAATTATGCTCCATCTCCTAAAAAAAAAAATCCCTGAATTTCAGTGGTACAGTTAGTACAGTTATGACTATCTTTCACACAAAGTAAATCTTTGATTTGCTTTCAGTCATAACTGGAAAATTTTTCTGAACCACATTTCTAACATTCTTTTCTGCTATCCATTATAAACATGTGTATTCTGTCCTTCACCAAGTAATACAAACTAAATTTTTACTATATTTACTGACACTTAGACCAAACATTGAATGGTCTATGTGCAGCTACATTTCTATACTCAGAAATTATTAACAGATTCTGGATCATATAATGGAATGCAGTGTTTATGCAGTCGAATCAAGATGCTGTCTACCATATAATTGGTCTTTCCTGCTTCGCCTAACTCTTGATGAAGCTGTGTACAAATTCAACAGTATATACCTTGAAATTCTTAACCCCCTAGCTCCCCCTAGGAAAGTTAGAATAAAATACCACTCTGCACCTTGGCTATCCAAGTTCACCTATTCTCCAATGCTGATAAGGCTTTGAAATACCGACTAAAATTCAAAACCCAGACTCACCTTCAAAAGTATAAACATCTCCATAACCTCACTAAAAGGCAGGTAATCATTGATAACAAAAATGTTTATCAAAACTCCATATCAAATCACCCCAAAAATCCCCCCCAAATTTGGAGCTCTGATCAGTCTCTCTTACCTATCTATAAGCCTAAAACATCAATTTGACAACACGTATATAGCTACTCAGTTCCACTGGCCTAGAACAAACTACCACTGAACATTAGAAATCTGCCCCATACCCATAGCTTCAAAAAACTTTAAAGGAAAACCTACAAAATTCCTAGATCTGTTGAAGCCATAAGCCCAGCTTAACATCTTACATCCACTAACTGTTTTTTTTTTTTTTTTTTTGTCTACTTACTTCCTCTTTCTTCCATTCTTTTCCTTTGGCTACTTTTTCCTGTCTTCTCTACACCTTGATTCACTTCCTTATATGTCCATCTTGTTACCCCTCTTTCTTCTTTTGCTTCTTCTTCCCCTCCCTCTTAGATCTGCCTTTTATCAAACTACATAGCTCTAATGATTTTTGTTTTGAATTCAATTAAACTTCTAAGATGTATTCTATGTATTTAAAATCTTCTGTAATTGCTGTTACTCTCTGTTTGCAACTGTTTTTGCAATGTTATTTATAATTGTTTCTTTATGGGGCTTTTCCCCCCGGGTCTCCACTGAGAATGGGCTATAGCTCAGTTGGATATACCCAGTTAACAAATTTCAAAATAAAATAAATAAATAAATATAAGGGGCGAAATGAACACACAATCCAACAATTTGAAGTAAACTGAGCAAAAGCTTGATCTCACAAAGCTGCATGTGCCTGTGTGAGGAAAAAGACAAAAAGAATGAAAAGCAATCTTCCAAATGTAAACTAGGTAGAATTTGTGAAAGTGTGCATACCAGTGATCCTAAAGCATGCATGATCTGAAAAGCATAGAGAATAAATGGAACATGAACAGTGCAAAGTTGTTGAACTATAAAACATTTTCAATAAGTCATACAGTGAACAACATAAACTTTCCAAAGTATTACAATGCCTGACATGAAATAGACAAATGGCAAACAGTATCCTAGAAAGGACAAGCAGGTAATATATGTCTAGCAAGTAAAGAATACTCATAACACAGGTATGCAACAGTCCACATGAAACAGTATCAATGTTACAAAGTGATATGCTTTACTACAGTGTGTATATGGGATGTACATGGCATATCCTCATGAAAATATGTGAGACGTCTTGTCTTGTGAACAGTGTGCAACAACACTGTCATCAATGGCTGCACACAGAGCAGAGTAGTAAGACAAAACAGCAACCAGCCCCCCTCAAAACACACACACACGCACATGCACATAACAGAGAGCTATTACAAAGGGCATGCAAAATCCCTATCTACACACACACACACACACACAGTCAAACACAGATACTCACATCCATATGCATCCACACAGACTGCAACACCTGAATACCAATCCAGTGTTTAAAGTCCACTATTAAGAATAGTAATTAAACTGCAGTGTCTATGTATGCTACATATACAGTGGTGTAACACTATCAACAGACTTTATAGTAACAGTTGCAATCTTCTGATGTGCATAATGCAAACATCAGGTTTGCAAGGTGGTCACATGACCCACCAAAGCCCTTTCTCTACTGGTGACAGATTGGAAAGTAACATGAAATTGTACTACTGTGTATTTACAATGTACAGTATGGCACCTGTAACTACAAGCACTAAAGATAAGGCTACATACAGTAATACAGAATTTCTAACATATTGACGTACATTACTACAGTGACAGATGTGGCACCCTGTCTATTCATAACTTCCCTATCATAGTATCAGCTAGAGGCAGCATTCAAACACTTAAATTAGCTAGGGTGCACATTTCAAATGTTTTTTTCATTGGTTAAATTGTATGAGTGATACTTAAATACACAGTGAATTTCTGGGCCTTTGTATTTCTCTGAAAAGATTTCAAGCCTGCATAAACTAAAGCCCTACTGGTGATTCCCTGCTAGTTTCCCCCACTCACTCTCCCCTTTGTTGATCTGCTTTTTAAACCTGATGATTTTAAGCTGCCCACCCCTGCTCTAAATTGAGCTGAGCTTAATAAGATCCTCCCTTTCTACAATGTATTGATATCTTGAATTATTTATTTATCTTTCTTTGTGGTTATATTGAAAATGTGCATTTTGCTTCTCATTGTCTGCTGTAGTGATTTACATGCTCCAAATTCATTATCTAGATAGCTGTTGGATAAAGTAGTGTATTTTTACATTCCGGCAAGCACTTGTTTTTACATCAAGAGGTCAGTGGATTTTCCATCTAGTGTACTGGAAGGTAGCCTGGTATGTTTAGGTTGGGAAAGCACTTGAGATTTCTGCATGTAGTTTTATAGGCTGGAGGGTTTATTAATCAGCTTATCTTGTTTTTAATGCCTTTATAAATTCTGTACAATTGAGTGGCTCTTGGCTCATTTATACAAAGCAAATACTTTTATTGAATAATCACACTTTTATAAGCTGTTTAAAGTACACTGCTGTATCTGTATCTTTAAGTTTGTTTGTGATAACATTTCAATCTGGACACTCCTTTAATATGCTTTTACATTAGGAGGACTGGGGTTATTCATCTAGTGGCAGTAGGTGTTTCCCTGATCTATCTGAACTGGGAAGAACACAAAAGGGTTCTAAGTATGTTTTTGCACTTGTCTTATACATGGTTGCTGTACTTCAGCAGGTTAAAAAAAATGTATGGCCTGTTGCTGCTTTAAGTAGTTAATTGCACTGTATTACATTGTATCAGTTAGTTGTAAGGCTGTTGTAGGTAGTTTGTGTAGTTTTGTTACACTTGGGCTCTGAACCAGCTATTCTACATTAAGAAGGTATTTTTCTGCACACTTGTGGCAGAACTGTGTTGATCTAACTAATCTGTCTGAGTTGGGAATTGCTGGTGGAAGGCTTATTGCATGCTTTCCTGATTGGTAGTTAGCTTAGAACATGTTTGCCTTTGCTCGTATTTAAGCGTTGCATTTGAGTGGTGCTGGTCTTTGTGCAGCAGCAGTCAGTAGTGGCCTTGCATAGATGCAAAAGCCTAGAAACTAGTTATTCCCGTAAGAGCGGTCAGTGAAACAATTCCAAGCTGTGCACTGAGCAGTGTAGCCTTACTGATTAACCTTAGCCTACACAAAGTATAGGTCCCTCTTATAGTCTCACCGCTACCACCACAGTCCTGTCAAATTAACCCATTCTCTTCCCTAATAAAACATACAGTAAGAGTTTGCTATCATGGATGAGCCATTTCCCATCATCTCTCTGGCCAGCCTGATAGACATGAGCATCCTGAGGCAATGTAGCAATTGTCTCATATATACTGGCAAACACTTACTCCTGAAACAAACAAATACTTTATGTGAGAGATGTAGTTACACTATGAATCAGCAGGCAAGACTCTCACATAAGGACAAATTGAATACCAAACAGGTTGTCAGTACATGTGCACTTCCCACACTAAATAAGGACATGACACATAAACCCACATATGTGGAGGTACTCACTGGTAACTTACCAAAAGATCAGAGGCCTCCCGAACAGAAACCACTTACATGCATAACAATGCAAAAAACAACCTCAACACATAATAACACACACACACACACACACACACACACACACACACACACACACACACACACACACACACACACACACACACACACCAGTGTCTCAACAAATAAGTCCATAAGGCATAATACCACAAAACCTAATGCATTGGTCAATGGTCACTCCATTGTGAAACACGTGGATGCTCCCCTCACCAGGCTGGATAATGACTGGGTTACAATTAGCTGCCTGTCAGAACCCTGGATCCATCAAGTCACTCAAGCACTAAAGTCACTCAAATACAAGCACTGGTAAGACTCCATCATAGTCCATTGGGGGAATGACTTGAGATGTACCTCACTGGACTATATGAAGGGAGACATGACTGAGTTCACAGATTATGTGTCACAGGCAGGTATAAGTCTAGCCTTAAGCAGCATTCTACCTTCTCCAAGGATGATGCCACAATACAAACAAAAATGGTTGACTTTAACAATTGGCTTAGCTTCTGATGTCAGTCCAAGGGGATCCACTATCTGTCAGTCTGGGAAGACATGGTCAACTGGCCATGCTGCTTTGCAAGAAATGGTCTGCACCTGTCTCCTTTAGGCTTTTGCATACTGGCAAAGGCATTAGCCAACCCTATTGTGCCTTTTTGAGGCAGTGTCAAAAATACCCAACCTCCCAACATAACAAAATACACTCTATATAAACTCAAGGTATTGCTGCTTAATGGTAGGAGTCTAAACAATAAACTGCACTCCCTGGAAGCACTCCTCATTCTGGAAGATGCTGAAGTCTGTGCAGTCACCAAGACATGGTTCAAAGGCATAAAAAGCACCCTGGCCATGCAGGGCTACAATGCCTTCCATACATTCAGACCACAAACTAAACATGAAAGAACCAAAGGAGGAGGTGTATCCATCTTCATTAAAGACAAGTACATCTCTAGACTGGTCAAACAGTATAACTCTCTTGAGCTAAGCCATGTCCAATTAACTTTAGGCAAAGCCCCACACCACATCATAGCAAGCTGTAGGTCCCTCATCATGAAATAAGAAAATCATACTGCATACCTAGTCAGCACACCCACAAAAGGCTCAAATGCCCTACACATAGTACTCACTAACATGGGAGAGCATTGCAACTCCCCCCCCACGTGTGTAGTGTCCTCCCTGGTAAGATCGGACCATAAATTAGTCTTGTCCCATGTAATTATAAGACCAGATACCCGATCGAGATCAAAAATGCTTAAGAATTTTTCTAAGACAAATTATCTCTTACTAAGGGATGGTATAAGATGTTTCAAAGACCCCTTGAATACAGATAACTCCTATGCAGAGGTGTATACCAATGCCTTGTATTACCACTTAAGCAGTTGTATAGAATCAAGTGTACCTTACTAGATTAAAACGAGGTCTTGCTGAAAAAAACAAGCCACCCTAATGGGCCCCTAGTATAAATAGGTTATACAACAAGAGAAAGAAATTAATGTCCAAGAACAAGTAGGAACTGGCTCAGCAGAGGAAGAAATCCATCTCTAACTTAAACAAACAAATTAGAGATCTTGTCAAATCCTCCAAAGCTAATTACGATGCAAAAATAGCCTCCCTAGCTAAGAATAATCACAAGGCATTCTTTAACTATGTCCAAAATCTAAAACAGAATAGCCAGCTATGCACTGACCTCATTGTGGATGACACCACCCATACTCAACTTGAGGTAATCATTGAACTGCTAGCTGACAGATTTGGAGAAAACTTCAACAATCCCCCCTCCCCCCCCCCCGTCCCCTACAGTCATCCTCAAAATATACCTGCCACCATTCCTCAGCTTATTTTCTCAAGAAAGCAGATCATCTCAGCACTCTCCAAGGCCAAAAACATGGCATCAATGGGACCAGACAATATCCCAGGTCGCCTTTTAAACAACTTAAAACATGACCTAACAGACTCACTTGGATCACTGTTTAACCACACCTTGAGAACTGGCTAAGTTCCCACTGAATGGAGAACAGCAACAACTATCCCACTACACAAAGGGAGACCATCAACTGACCTAAGAATTATAGGCCTATAAACATGACTAGCCTCACCTGCAAGGCCATTGAAAGAATCATTATGGACCTTATGAACAAAGACATAGGAAATATCCGGCATCTGGACCCAACCCAGTTCAGATTCATTAAAGGCAGATCATGCCTATTAAACATGGTTGACTTCTTTGAGAAAGTCAGCAAGGACCTGGACAAGGGAAAGACAGTGCATACTACCTCTCGTGATCTAGTCAAGGAATTTGACACAATACCCCCACTCAGGTATTATAGAGAAACTCTTCTAATTGGAATTAACCTCTACATTACCAGATGGGTAGCCAACTAGTTCACCGACAGGAGACATACTGTCAAAGTGGGTGACTTCACCTTTAGCAAAAGACCAGTCATCAGTGACATACCACAGAGTTCTGGGCTGGACCCTTTACTGTTCAGAATTTATTTCTCAGAAGTCCAAGCAAACCTGGACAGCCTGTGGCTGACCAAGTTCACTGATGATTGTAAATTGGGAGCAATCACTGAGTCACCCAATGATGTTAATATACTGCAGACAGGGTTAACGCAGAAAAATGATTAGCCAAAACCATGGACTAAAGATAAATGTAAAAAAAAATGCATTATTATTCCCTTTGAGAAAGCTGACATCTCTGCTAATTATATTATAGACAGTACCCCATCTAAGTGTAGACTTACTGGCACATGATCTGGGTCCTCAGGTTGATAGCAATCTGAAATTTGACCACCACATATCCAGAGTAGTAATGAAATTCTTCTATGTAGCACATCTTATAAGTAAAGGCATTCCATCTAGATCTAGATCTAAGGATGTTATAATTCCATTATACCTGGCCCTCATCAGACTAATAATTGGGTGCAAATGCTCCCTTTTGCATGTACCTCACCAGACACCTGCAATAACTGGAGAGACCACAGAAGTTTCTCACCAAGAGATTACAAGGTACAAAAAAAAGTCTTATGCAGTAGGACTGAAAGCCCTGTCACTGTATTTTGTCTCCTACAGGACACTAAAGAGTGACCTGTGCCTGGCTTTCAAGGCAGTCTCTGACCCAGCCCTGATAGAAAAGCTACACATTCGTAAATCAAACTGCAGGAGGGTCACTCAGTGCAGGGATCTTAACCTAGCCTCTGATGTGACCAGATTATGCAGGAGAGATAGATACATCTCCCAGAGACTGCCACTTCTCTGGAACAAGCTTCCAATTCACGTGAAATAGAGCCCCTCCCTGACCCTCTTCAAACGCAACCTAGATCAATGGATAGGTGACCGCAAATTCACTCCTGGGGTGGTGCCCACATCCCTCCTGTACAGAGGAAGTCAGTATTAACTACCATAGATCCTTACCTCTGTGAGCTTCACTCACCTAACCACTGACAACTGGAGCAACTCGGGATAAATATCGCTAGGCTTGTAAGGGCTTTAAGGCTGTTAGCCTAGTAACCTCCTATGTACCAATGAATGTATGGTAAGGCAGTTTCACATCTAACTCTGCAGACTTTGTATGTACCATTGCCTCTGTATGGTAGTGTCTTTGTAATATATTTACTTATTTATTTATTTATTTATTTATTTATTTATAGTCTTTCACAGATCGGGTAGCCTTGTTTCAGAAAGAATTACATGATTAAGGAGTGTGAGGGATCCATGGTTGTAACAGCTTCAATGCGTTTGTGTCGACAAGTTTGTTGGTAAGTTGCTTATGTGGCATGTTTCATTCAGTCACTTTGATCATCATGGAGTGTATCTGTGATGTCACAGAGGAAGCAATTATGTTATTCATATTCTCTCTTTTATTGCTCAAGATTAATGTAGCTAATTTAACCAAGGCTTGGGACAGTGGAAATGCTTGAAAACAGAACATGATTTTATGTTCTTTTTTCTGCTGTCAGTTTTCCTAAAAGCATTAAGCTCAAAGGCTTGAAGTTTACCTCTGGTAAGTGAAAGAAAAAAAAAAACTTCTTTAACAACAAACCTTTATCAGGCTCTTTTTCTAACATGAGCTTACATTTATTTCTTACCACAGTCTTGTGTCCTGGAGAAACTATAACTTTTTGCATCCTTTTATAATATCCAACCACAGCACTTTTACTGTGGCTTTCTGTGCCTCATAGAGCTGCATTGAAGGATTTATTCTGTTTTTAGTCTCTAGTTCATGAAATTCCATGCCAATAGACTGGCTTTCTCTTCTACCGCTATATCTATATTTGACCATTTGCTGCTTCTGCATTTTTTCGCCACATTGCCACTCTTAACTTTCTG